>NC_041385.1:133257179-133284485 GCF_002162155.2 Triticum dicoccoides
CCCGACCCGACACCCCGGCCCCGAGACCCTGACCCCGACCCCGACACGGCACCCCGACACCGACACGACACCCCGACCCCCGACACCTCCCGAAAAGGTGTTCTTTGGCCTTCCAGAGGCCGACGGGGTCATATATTTGTGAATTATTAGTTAGGTCATATATGTTTCGATTTTGCTATGAAAAACCTCATATATAATTGTGTTGATCGGGTAGTTTTAAATGTGCAGTTGTTTATGTTGTACTTGTTGATGATACACTTAGTGATATACATATTATTATTCATGTCGGTACTTTTTTTCATGTTGTACTAATTTCGTTTATTCTTTGTCATGGCAGGTGTTGAAAGATGGTGGGCGCTGGTCGGGAGCGCGCCGAGGCCCCTTCTTCGTCGGCGCGTAGTGTGAGGTCTTCCATTCCACACGCACCTCTCCGCCGAGCGTTGCTGGACAGTATGGTGACACCGCCGGGCCCTTCTTCGTCGACCGCGGTGCCCAGCAGGGGATGAGGTAAGAAGAAGGGCCGAGGTGGAGCACATGGTCGTGGGAGAGGAGGTAGGGTGACTCTTACGGCGCCTTCCTCGCTGCCGCCCCCGGCTGTTTCACCCGAGCACATGACTGCTAGGGTGGACTCGTCAGAGGAGGAGGCTACACGGACTCCGGTCCACGAGCCTCCGATCCACGGGTCTTCGGCCCACGAGCCTCGGGTCGACGGGCCTTCGGCCCACGAGAGTTGGGCCCACGAGACCCCGGAGGAGCACACGTCTGGATGGGGTACTTGGTCGGGTCAGCCTGAGGATGGCGGGGAGCCGAGTGGCCATCTGATGATGGCGGGGAGCCGACTGATTTTGAGGAGGAGGGGGAGGAGGGGGGCAACGTCTACCAGCGTGGTGCTACACGGCTCCCGTCCGTGCCAGTGACCCGCGAGCAGAGGTGGTTGATTTTCCCTGATGGGGAGAGGTAAGTGCATTTAATCTTTTTGTACCTTCTGCATTCACGTTTCTTCAAATAACTAATGCGTTGGCCCTGTCATGCTGCAGGGGTTGGGACCACCGTGAAAGTGTCCGCCGGCCCAACTCCGTCCTTGGAGTTCTGATTCGGCAAAACTTTCCGGGGTTTGTCACGTTGCCTGGTGAGGGTCGGCTTCCAGAGGTTGGATTGAGTTGGGAGCACTACTTGGCTGCCCCGGCCCCGCCGGGTGAGATTATCGACGGTGTCTTGTGCAAGACGAGGGCAGACATGGTGATCAGAAAGTTCTGGGTAATTTCTCCTTTACACAATTAAAAATCTTCAACTAGCTAGTTATTAATTGTACTAATCAATATTGTCTCATTTGATTGCATACATTCTACAGGTGTGAGGAGGGATACGAGGAGGAGGCGGCAGATGTTATCCACAAGGAGTGCAAGCGCCTACTTCAGAACTTACGACATGAGGCTCGGGTGCAGTCTGTTCGAGACTACTACGCCGACCGTGGTATCAAGAAGTCCAAGCGGGAGTGCCACGATAAGTTCTTGAGTAAGGAGCAGTACATGAAGGTAATTCTTAAGGCCTTGTACTTAATTCCTTCATTTAGTAATTCATAGCCGTAGCGCTGAAGTTTCTATTTGCTAACTTAGGCCCCTCAGAGATGGTGTGCGGATCGGATGGATTGTTGGGAGGTGTTGGTCGATGGGTGGTGCTCAAAAGAATGGCAGGCCACCCACAACGAGGCCAAGGACAAACGTGCCCAAATGGAAGGTGTGCCACACCACCAAGGCAGCTCCAACTTATTTCAGTACGGGCGGAACTGGGTATGTGGTTTGCTTCATGATTCATGCAATTCATTCATCATGCTAGCTTTAGCCCTTTAATTACTAATTTACTTTGTTTCTCTCTTTCAGGCATGCTACAATAAGGCGGATAAGGTGCCAGAGGTGTACGACCTGTATGCCATGGCCCACACTGGCTCTTACAAGAAAGTCAAGGCATTCTCTGCGTCTGACCTCGATGATCCAAAGAACTTCACCAACATCTCCGCCCATGACAAGCTCGTGCAATATAGAGATCAGGGGAAGGCGAGGAAAGGGGAGGACTTTAACCCGAGCCAGGGTCCCATTGATACAGAATTGCTGATGATATCTGGTGGCGGGAGGTCCCATGGCTCCATAGCCATGGGAGATGGACTTATCCGTTGTCCTAGCACTCTCCCGGAGATCAAGGCGCGCCAGTCGAGCTCCGCTCCTAAGATTAGGCCTCGTGAACGGCCAGTCCAACTCGCCATCAAGGTTAGTTATACGTACTCAGCTATCTTTCTCCGTTACATTGTGTGCGCTTCCATCAATGATTACAAATGGTCATGTGAGTGGTGTTGCAGGCTGCTATACAGAGTGAGAGAGATAGAACGGAGAAACTTCTGGCGGAAGCGGCGGAGAGGCAGCGGGAGTTGGAGGAGAGGACGACAAAGATGTTGGAGGAGGAGAGGGCACGGAATGACATGCAGGCAAGGGCCATGTATGAGCTCCTTGTGGTAAGTTTCTTCTGCAGATTACTTGCTAGTCTTAACATTTGAGTCTCATTACTAACTAGTATGACTCTGTTATGAAAACCAAATGTGCAGTCTGTGTGCGAGAAGTCCGGTCAGACCGCTCTGCCGATGCCAGTGATTGCTCCTGGGAGCACGGTGAGTTTAATTTGAATGGACATTACTTGGTAGTCTTAACATTTGAGTGTCATAATGCTAATGAGACATTGGAAATGATCTTTGGTGCAGCTTAACTCCAGAAACGCATCGCACGATCCTTCTCCAGCTACCGGCACGAGCCAGCCCGCTCCTACACCTCCCTGATCACGGTAAGTTTCTCTAGACTTAGACTTAGCTTTATTTCCTCCAATATGCTTACCATAATGACCTAGAGTTAGCTTCTTTTCCTTCAAAATGACTTAATAAGCTTACTTATATCAAAAATTGCATAATTAACTTAGTTAGCTCATAAACGATCCATTTTACCTAAGTTAGCTCTAATATGACTCATTTTACCTTAGTTAGCTTACAAGTGATCCAATTTATCCAAGTTAGCTCTAAAATGACCCATTTTAGTAGATTAGCTCGTAAATGATCCATTTTACCTACATTAGCTTTAAAATGACCCATTTCACCTAGGTTAGCTCCAAAATGACTCATTTCACCTAGGTTAGCTCCAAAATGACCCATTTCACGTAGGTTAGCTCCAAAATGACCCATTTCACCTAGATTTGCTCCTAAACGATCAATTTCACCTAAGTTAGCTAAAAACGATCCATTTCACCTAAATTAGCTCTTAAATGATCCATTTCACCTAAGTTAGGTCATAAACGACCCATTTCAACTAAGTTAGCTCATAATAGCTCATAAATGATCCATTTCACCTAAGTTAGCTAAAAAACGATCCATTTCACCTAAGTTAGCTCATAAACGATCCATTTCACCTAAGTTAGCTCATAAACGACCCATTTCAACTAAGTTAGCTCATAAATGATCCATTTCAACTAAGTTAGCTCATAAACAACCCATTTCAACTTTGTTAGCTCATATATGATCCATTTCACCTAAGTTAGCTCATAAATGACATATACTTCTTGTTCCAGTCTTCTTCTTGTTCTAGTCACCTATTTCTAACTTTCTTATTTACCATTTTGCAGATTTCATTCACTTCATGGAAGCTAGCTTGCTATGATGGAGTGCTTGCTTTTCCTTTGATGAAACTTTGCATTGTATCTAGCTTGCTATGATAGAACTTGCTATCTTGATGAAACTTTGCATTGTAATATGTATATGGATGGAACTTGCTTATGTATGAACAATGTGTATGGATGGAACTTGCTTATGTATGAACAATGTGTATGGATGAAACTGATGTGATATGTGATATGAAACTTATGTGCTGGATATGTGATATGGAAATATATCTATATATGTCATATATATTTGCTGTGAAAATTGTTGGATTAAAAAAAATAGAAAAAAGAGACAATATGCAGGCTCTTTGCCATCTGCCATCGACGGCAAAGGGCTCTTTGCCATCAGTAGCGGACGGCAAAGAGGCCACGTGGCAGGCAACTGTGCTTCCTGGGAGGCTGACCAATTTGGTCAGTTTGCCATCAGCAGCTGACGACAAAGGCTTTGCCGTCCGCAGCGGACGGCAAAGGCCTGCCGTTAACCACCTAACGGAGTAACAGCGCATTTATTGCCGTCCGTCTTCTTTGCCGTCCGCTGCTGATGGCAAAGGCCCCTTTGCCGTCAGCTGCCCGAAGCAGACGGCAACACAGCTCTTTGCCGTCGCCTACTTTGCCATCACCTTTTGCCGTCCGCGGCTGACGGCAAAGGTCTTTGCCGTCCGCCATCCATGCCTTTGCCGTCCGCCGTGGCAGATGGCAAAGTAGCAGACTCCTGTAGTGTAACCCACCTAGCATGGAAGATACTGACAGCCCCTAGTCGCTACATGAGCGATTTGGGCATACAAAACAGATTATTATTTGAAGGTTTAGAGTTTGACACATGCATATTTACTTGGAACGGCAGGTAAATACCGCATATAGGTGGACACTCATGGCAAAAACTCGGTTTAAGGATAATTGGAAGCACAAGTAGTATCTCTACTTAGTGCAAGGAATTTTGGCTAGCATGAGGGGGAAAGGCAAGCTCAACATGTTTGAATGATCCATGATAATATACTTTAACTGAGATGTGAGAAAACATAACCCATTACGTTGTCTTCCTTGTCCAACATCAACTCTTTAGCATATCATAATTATTGAGTGCTCACAATTATAAAAGATGTCTAGGATATTATATTTATATGTGAAATCTCTCTTCCTTCAATATTCTTTCATGAATTGTTCAAGTGACCAATACAATGCTTGCTGGCCTCCAATAAATTTACTACCTCTACTTCTTAGATGTGAAGTCATTACTCCCCATGGGATAAGCATATATAATTTCAGATTTATGACATTCAACTCATTCAACCATTTACTCATAGGATATAAGTGAAGCGCACGAGTAAATGCCAAACTACTCCAAAAAGATATAGGTGAAGATCAATGAGTAGCTAAATAATTATGTAACTATGTGAAGACTCTCTCTCATTTAAGAATTTCAGATCTTGGTATTTTATTCAAACAACAAGCAAAGCAAAATAAAATGACATTGCAAGGATAGCACAACTCATGTGAAGAAGCAAAAACTTAGGTTCAACCGATACTAACCGATAGTTGTTGAAGAAAAAAGGTGGGATGCCCGGCTTAGATGCTTGAGACTTCTTGAAATATTATCATGGGGTGCCTTGGGCATCCCCAAGATTGAAATTTTGTGTCTCCTTAATTTCTCTCATATTATGGTTTCTCTATTTCTCAAAGACTTCATCCACATAAAACTCAACAAGAACTCGTGAGATAAGTTAGTATAAACCAATGCAAAACCTTATCAGTTTCTTCTGTAACAAATCACTAAAATTATTATTCAACATTGCATAGTAAATTCCTCTGCATATTTAGTACTCCTATCCTCAAATAGAATCATTAAACAAGCAAACATATGCAAACAATGCAAACATAACAGCAATCTGCCAAAACAGTATAGTCTGTAAAAAATGCAAGATTCATCGTACTTCCCTAACTCCAAAAATTATGAGAAAATTACTAAGCTGTGGAAGATTTATCAGAGCTCAATATGCAAAAAAATTCAACATTATATCATTCTCTGACTTTTCTAGGGAATTTTTGCAACAGCGGTAAACTTTCTATTTTCAAACAGCAACATGTATATTAGCAAAATAAGCATGGTAAAGGCTATCCTTAACATTTTTATTGAAAATATAGATGCAAAAAATTATTCTAAATAATAGTAAGAAAATACTAACAAAAGAAAATGACGCTCCAAGCAAAACACATATCATGTGGTGAATAAAAATATAGCTCCAAGTAAAGTTACCGATAGACGAAGACGAAGGAGGGGATGCCATCCGGGGCATCCCCAAGCTTAGGCTCTTGGTTGTCCTTGAATATTACCTTGGGGTGCCTTGGGCATCCCCAAGCTTAGGCTCTTCCCACTCCTTATTCCATAGTCCATCGAATCTTTATCCAAAACTTGAAAACTTCACAACACAAAACTCAACAGAAAACTCGTAAGCTCCGTTAGTATAAGAAAATAAATCACCACTTAGGTACTGTTGTGAACTCATTCTAAATCCATATTGGTGTAATATATACTGTATTCCAACTTCTCTATGGTTCATACCCTCCGATACTACTCATAGATTTATCAAAATAATCGAACCACACATAGAAAACAGAATCTGCCAAAAATAGAACAGTCTGTAGTAATCTGTATAAAACGTATACTTATGGAACTGCACAAATCCTACCAAATTAGGAAGTCCTAAGCAATTTGTGTACCAATCCAAAGAAAAAATATTCAGATCAGAAGCACGTCTCTGAGAATTATCAAAACTAATTTACTGGGTGCAAAAGTTTCTGATTTTCAGTAGGATCAACACAACTATCACCATAAGCTATACTAAAGGTCTTACTTGGCACTTTATTGAAACAAAATCTATAAAGCATTATTAATACAGTATCATAATCATGTGGACACATAAAAACATTAAGGGTAAATATTGGGTTGTATCCCAACAAGCGCTTTTCTTTAATGCCTTTCTAGCTAGGCATGATGATGACAATGATGCTCACATAAAAGATAAGGACTGAAACATAAAGAGAGCATCACGAAGAATATTACTAACACATTTAAGTCTAACCCACTTCCTATCCATAGGGATTTTGTGAGCAAACAACTTATGGGAACAATAAGCAACTAGCATAGGAAGGCAAAACAAGCATAATTTCAAAACTTTAAGCACATAGAGAGGAAACTTGATATTATTGCAATTCCTACAAGCATATGTTCCTCCCTCATAATAATTTTCAGTAGCATCATGAATGAATTCAACCATATAACCAGCACCTAAAGCATTCTTTTCATGATCTACATGCATAGAAAATTTACTACT
Organism: Triticum dicoccoides; assembly: GCF_002162155.2. Lineage (NCBI taxonomy): Eukaryota > Viridiplantae > Streptophyta > Magnoliopsida > Poales > Poaceae > Triticum > Triticum dicoccoides. The sequence goes on from NC_041385.1 coordinate 133,264,205, forward strand.
CTCCACATAAGCAAATTTCTTCTCATGAATAGTAGTGGGAGCAAACTCAACAAAATAATTATCATGTGAGACATAATCCAATTGAAAACTAAAATCATGATGACAAGTTTCATGGTTATCATTATCCTTAATAGTATACAAGTCATCACAATAATCATCATAGATAGCATCTTTGTTCTCATAATCAATTGGAACCTCTTCCGAAATAGTGGATTCATCACTAAATAAAGTCATGACCTGTCCAAATCCACTTTCATCAATATAATCATCATAAATAGGAGGCATGATTTCATCATAATAAATATTCTCATCAAAACTTGGGGGACTAAACATATCATCTTCATCAAACATAGCATCCCCAAGCTTGTGGCTTTGCATATCATTAGCATCATGGATATTCAAAGAATTCATACTAACAACATTGCAATCATGCTCATCATACAAAGATTTAGTGCCAAACATTTTATAGACTTCTTCTTCTAGCACTAGGGCACAATTTTCCTTTCCATCATTCTCACGAAAGATGTTAAAAAGACGAAGCGTATGAGACAAACTTAATTCCATTTTTTGTAGTTTTCTTTCATAAACTAAACTAGTGATAAAACAAGAAACAAAAAGATTCGATTGCAAGGTCTAAAGATATACCTTCAAGCACTCACCTCCCCAGCAATGGCGCCAGAAAAGAGCTTCATGTCTACTACAAAACCTTCTTCTTGTAGACGTTGTTGCGACTCCAAGTGCAGAGGTTTGTAGGACAGTAGCAAATTTCCCTCAAGTGGATGACCTAAGGTTTATCAATCCGTGGGAGGTGTAGGATGAAGATGGTCTCTCTCAAACAACCCTGCAACCAAATAAAAAAGAGTCTCTTGTGTGCCCAAAACACCCAATACAATGGTAAATTGTATAGGTGCACTAGTTCGGCGAAGAGATGGTGATACAAGTGCAATATGGATGGTAGATATAGGTTTTTGTAATCTGAAAATATAAAAACAGCAAGGTAACTAATGGTAAAAGTGAGCGTAAACGGTATTGCAATGCTAGGAAGTAAGGCCTAAGGTTCATACTTTCACTAGTGCAAGTTCTCTCAACAATAATAACATAACTGGATCATATAACTAGCCCTCAACATGCAACACAGAGTCACTCCAAAGTCACTAATAGCGGAGAACAAACGAAGAGCTTATGGTAGGGTACGAAACCACCTCAAAGTTATCCTTTCTGATCGATCTATTCAAGAGTCCGTAATAAAATAACACGAAGCTATTGTTTCCGTTCGATCTATCATAGAGTTCGTACTAGAATAAAACCTTAAGACACAAATCAACCAAAACCCTAATGTCACCTAGATACTCCAATGTCACCTCAAGTATCCGTGGGTATTATTATACGATATGCATCACACAATCTCAGATTCATCTATTCAACCAACACAAAGTACTTCAAAGAGTGCCCCAAACTTTCTACCAGAGAATCAAGATGAAAACGTGTGCCAACCCCTATGCATAAGTTCATTGAACCCGCAAGTTGATCACCAAAACATACATCAAGTATATCACGTGAATATCCCATTGTCACCACAGATAAGCACGGCAAGACATACATCAAGTGTTCTCAAATCCTTAAGGACTCAATCCAATAAGATTACTTCAAAGGGAAATCTCAATCCGTTACAAGAGAGTAGAGGGGGAGAAACATCATAAGATCCAACTATAGTAAAAAAGCTCGCGATACATCAAGATCGTGCGAAGTCAAGAACACGAGAGAGAGAGAGAGAGAGAGAGAGAGAGATAGAGATAGAGAGATAGAGAGAGAGAGAGAGAGATCGAACACATAGCTACTGGTACATACCCTCAGCCCCGAGGGTGAACTACTCCCTCCTCGTCATGGAGAGCACCGGGATGATGAATATGGGCACCGGTGAGGGATCCCCCCTCCGACAGGGTGCCGGAATGGGCTCCCGAGAGGGTTTTGGTGGCTACAGAGGCTTGGGGCGGCGGAACTCCCGATCTATTGTTCGCTTCGATGTTTTTAGGGTATATGGGAATATATAGGCGAAAGAAGTTGGTCGGGGGAACCTCAAGGGGCCCATGAAACAGGGGGCGCGCCCAGTAGGGGGGGGGGGCCCACCCTCGTGGCCACCTTGAAGCTTCCTTGACTTCAACTCCAAGTTTCCTAGATCTCTTCCATTCCAAAAATAACGCTCCCGAAGGTTTCATTCCATTTGGACTCCGCTTGATATTCCTTTTCTTCGAAACACTGAAATAAGCAAGAAAAGAGCAATATGGGCTGGGCCTCCGGTTAATAGGTTAGTCCCAAAAATAATATAAAAGTGTATAATAAAGCCCGTAAACATCCAAAACAGATAATAAAATAGCATGAATGCTTCATAAATTATAGATACGTTGGAGACGTATCAGTGGGCTAGCAGATGTAGGGGGAAGTAGGTGTAACTGTCCACCTAGAGCAAAGAGTTATCTTTTAGAAAGACTGTGTCTCGATTCTCTGACCATGGATGTATTCGAGTCTTGTGGGGAAAAGTGCGCAAACCTCTGCAGAGTGTACAAACTAATCATGGTTAGCCGTGTCCCCGATTATGGACATCTTGATTATCTGGTTCTTGGATTATCATGTTGATCTCATCGCTCTAAATTAATTTGATTGGTTTGAATGATGATGTTTAATTGGGATTGAGTTGGAGGAACCTTCTCAATGTTTAACAACCACCATGATAGTTAAATAAAATTTATTCCTTTCTTGTAAGGAAAAATTGGCTTTATGCAAAACTTGTAACCATAGAGCTTTCCACCAGCCATATATGCATGTAGTGATAGCATTTATTATGTTCATTACCCTCTTGTGTTACATTGCCAGCATATTCCATGTGCTGACCCGTTTCGGGCTGCAACGTTCATGTTGCAGACTTTTCAGACGACGAGTAAGTTGCATAGGTCGTTGTCTTTCACTCAGTGATGCCGTTGGAGTTGATGGACTCATTTTATCTTCCAAACCTTCCGCTGTTATCGATTTTAGATGGCCTTAAGCCATATTATTGTAATAAGTTCTCTTTTGAGACATTCGATGTAATAAGTGTGTGATTGCTACTCTTTTATAAATCTCTAGTACTATGCGTGTCAGCATTATTGATCCATGGATGACACTGATGCACAGAGATCAGACTGTTTGAGGTCTGGTATCTACAGCTGGCTAGGGTTTAACCCTAGCATGTAGAGCGTCTCCCTCGTTGTCGTCGTGACGTGGGCGTTGGTGACCTCCTGCTGTGCGCCGACGGCTATGACGACTGTCGCAATGGCTTCCTCTTGGCCGACTCCTTTGCACACTGTTTGGGCGTCAGCACCTTCTTTGACTTGGGGTGCGACAGTCTTGCGGGGGGCGCGAGGCTTGCCTTTGCCGGAGGGGGCGGCCGGCATGCCGGACGAGGCGAGGGAGGCGAGGCCGGCAGCGGCGTCGACGTCGTCATCCATGGCGGGGGTGGGGGGAGAGCGCGCGCGGGCGGGAGGGTTTTTGGGGGGAATGGAGGGAAATGGTGGAGGCTGCCACCAACCAGCGGGCCCGGGGGGAGGGAAAGGCGCGTGTGCGTCTGCCTCGTGTCCGTGCCGATGCAAATCCGGCTCAAAAATGGGTCGGGAATTGGTCGGCAGGCGGACGCCGAGCGGATGCGCGTCCATTTGGGTCTGCGCGTTGGGCCGATTTTTGTGTCCGCGCCGATCCAAACGGACGCCAGCGGATGAAATGGGTCGCCCCGTTGGAGTTGCTCTATATAGTTCTACCAAACCAAGAGTAGTCACTCTGGAGTAATTTTTTATCTAGCTCACTTTTGTTTGAAAAGGAGTCAAACGATTTACCTCATCCATTAATTAATCAGAAGAGAGTTGCCTGGTTAACAAACAGAAAATTAGGCTAAAACCATCACAAACAATCGAGCGGCATACTCATGATCCCCCACACACCTCAACAAAGAGGGTCTTGTCAATACACATTGTGACGTCATCGACATCAACGGACGTCAACGTCCTCCCTAAACTCTGAGTAAGCGACTCCGACTTCGCTGAAGACGAACATCGACACAACCCTTACCGTAGTGGCCGTGCAGAAACACAAGAAGGCCCATGCCAGACTCAACTACCCACACTAAGGCAGCGCAACTCTGACTCTGATGAAGAGCTCCAAAGAAGAACAATGCAAGGGTGACGCTGCAGAAGACCACCTAAGAGACTGCCTGCCGCCTGTCATCGCTGCCGCCAGCCCCCCTCCCCCCGCAGCTCCGACTTCACCGCAACAAAAAAGCCGAGGTAATCCTACGGACACGTCGAGAAGAGCCAACTACCTCAACCAATGTCATGCCCCCAACTTCACTCTCCTCCGCCATCGTTGCCACAGAAGCCTTGACACCAACACCGATGCTTTCCACTCATCCCACTTGTCGATGCCAACTCCAAAGGCGAAGCCCTCAAGAGGGGACCGATGCCAAAGGCACTGACAATGTCCGACCACACAGGATCTAGGGTTTCCCCCCCCCAGTCAGGACGATGCGTGAGGGTGCAGCAACAATACTATGATGCCTCCAAAATGGTCTACGACGCCCACAGCCGCTACCATCACCTGTCAGAGGCCCAAGGTCAAGACAGTTTCTTCATCCAAGCTCCCAAACCCCCGGCCCTTATCAGAGTCGGCAAGTCCACCAAGCACCATCACCACCACCAACCAGGGACTAGCCCGCCGAAGAAGCGCAGAGCAGCCAGTAGCACCTCGTGGATACCATCGGCGTCCAGAATAACAGTCGCCAAGACAGATCCATCCATGACCGACCAAGAGTAGAGCCGTCGGACATAGCAACCGCCGTCGCACCCTGTCGAGCACCATGCTGGCAAGGGAGCAGGGGAGAGCCACCCGAGGCTGCAGACAACCGCGATTCCCAGCCGCAGCCTGCATTGGACGCGCCAGTGTGTGCACGTCGACTAGCCGAAGACTCGCATCTGTGGCGTCGTGCCCTCAAGCCAGGGCCATCCCCCCTCACCCAGACTCCAGAGCACCTCTGCGACCCGTATGCTACATAAGAAATACTTATATTATGGGTGTGTGACGGATCATGATTTTACTAACAAGGATGCCCCTTTTTATTAGTATAATCTAGTGTTCGGTCAGGGTACCGCTACTGTTATTACTTTGCCTGCACCGATTTTGTTTGATGTTAATGCCGGGGGTGGATACATTATTATGCCGGAGGACATCACCACCTACAGGAACGGGTTGGCAGCAGTAGAGGAGGTCCACCCTTGGGATGACTAGTTTCGACCATCGACCCAGTTCTTACCTAGACCAGATCAGAGGGATTCTTTGAGTGGCGTGGACCAAGTTAGGCCAAAAGTCTAAGCCTGCGGGAGTATGTATTCTCACCGACGTTTCATTCATGTTATCACATATTCATTATACTTGTCGGTGTTCATCGTTTTCTTTGTATATCCATGTTCGCTTTTATTTGTATCTTTCGTGTGCTCAAAAAATTTAATAAATCCCAAAATATTTCTCATTTTTTTGGTATTTTTTCCTTTAGCTAGTTCGTGGTGTTAAAAATAAACCCATAAAGATCTCTCATTTCATCTTTTGTCGTTTGTTGGGAGTTCTTTGGTGTAAATAGTTTTTCTGGTTTTTCATTTTTCTTCTTTCATTCGCTTTGCTTAGAAAAACTAAAAACTCCAAAAATATTTCAGTTTGTTTTTCTGAATTTATTTTCTTTTTATGAGTTGTCGTAAGGATAAGACTTTGTAAAAGTTTCTAATTGGCTCTAATGTGCTTTATTGTTGATCTAATAAAAGACATAATACTTCTCTCTCTTTTCGTGTGTATAAAGAGTTTGCAACACTTGCACTATTATATTTTACAAATCCTTTGGTCGTGTAGATGAAAGACGATAATGACGATAATTTGATGAAGTGATCGTGGTCAAGAAAAGCTGATATGAACTATACTTATTTTTGTCGCAAATATGTTTAACTTAGTAGTCCCAATTCAGCCTATTATGAGTAAACTTTTGTATGATGACAATTAGAGATTATAATTGCTCACGCCATGCTTAAGTCTTATGTGTCAACATGCAATAAAATGATTATGATATAGTATGTCAAGATGGTATCCTTCTCTAAAGAATTCAAGTGGCTTCACTTCACACATGTTCACACATGTAATTGATTCAAACCCAATATTGCCTCTATGATATTTATGTTCAGAGTGTTTATATCCTCCTCATACTCATGTTCAATATTAATTATTCAAAATGCATGATTATGGCCGTTGACGCTTTTTAGTTGATCACTTCCTAGTGTATTTGCTAGCCTTTGCCTGTACTAAGCAGAATTATTGCTTGCGCATCCAAAATCGTGAAACAAAGTTATGCCATAAGAGTTCACCATATATATCTATATACGGTATTCCCCTGCTGTTCCAAGTAAATTTGCATGTGTCATCTCTAAACCTTGAAATATGCATTTCTATTGTGTGCCCCAAAGCTCATGGAGTGGTTGGGTAGTCAATATCTTCCATGCTAAGCGTGTTTAACTCGCAACGAGAGCTTATTCGCTCGTCAACGTTGAGGGAGGCTGGTAATAGGGATGCCTAGTCCACCTTTATTTTATAAAAGTGCTCCGCCCGGATAGTTGAGTGTTGGCAGGCATGCGTCGATTTTGGTAGTCATGGTTTGTGATTAGTACGGTGGAGGGGGAGTAAAACTTTGTGCATGAAAACCGCCATTAACGTGTTTAACATGGAGGATATGGTCTGGAAAGCACATCACTCAAAGTGCAATATATCTCTATTTCAAAACAATGAGGTCTGGCACATAAAGCAAATCCCTGCTTCCTTATGCGAAGGGCCTGTCTATTTACTATTATTGTTGAGTCATCACCTATTGTCATTCAAGCACCAATCCTAAGAGCGCTATTGTTATTCTTAGTTGAACATGCATTTGGTCTAATTAATGTAGGGGATGAGCATGAATGGATGTCTTCTACCCTGAATTACAATGTTTCGTTGATGCTTGAACTTCAGAGGTGCTCTAGATTTATGTTTTGCGGTCTCGGAATGAGTTAGCAAGATACCATTGTATCAAATTGTGTCATGGTTGTTTTGATAAAGTGTTGGCACTCGAGATAAAATATTATTTCTCGCTAGTTGATTTGCCATTAACATGAATAAATATGGGTTCTAAATGTCATATATGTGGTTAGTTCACGATCTTTGCTGAAAACTTGATTACTAGTTAAGCTTATATACAACAACAAAAGCAAATGAGTTTATAAAAGTTTTTCTTTGTCATTTTCAGTTTGTCAACTGAATTGCTAGAACACAACCATGAATTAGGCTTGGGGGAGTTTATACGCCTCCAGCGTTTCTACTTTTTCTAAACACTTTTGCTCTTGTCTTGGACTCTAAATTGCGTGATTTGAATGAAACTAACACGTTCTGACGCTATTTTTTTTAGCAAAACGACGTCGATGTTATTTTTGTGCACAAATAAAAAGTTTTTGGAATTGAACAAAACTTTATGGAGATTTTTTTGGAATATATAAAAATATTGGCTCAAAGAATAATCGGAGGGGGCCACTAGGGAGCCACTAGCTGAGGGGTCGCGCACCCTGGGCCGTGCCATGTGAGCTTGTGGGCCCCATGAGCCTCCGTTTGATCTAATACCAAGCCTAAACATACCATTGTCCTAATAAAAATAATCAGGGAGAAAGTTTCATCGTGTTTTACGATACAGAGCCGCCGCCACCTCCTTTTCTTCATCGGGAGGTGATGTCTACTACACAACCTTCTTCTTGTAGACTCGTATTGGGCAGCCAAGCGCATAGTTTTGTAGGACTGTAGAAAATTTCCCTCAAGTGGATGACCTAAGGTTTATCAATATGTGGGAGGCATAGGATGAAGTGGTCTCTCTCAAACAACCCTGCAACCAAATAACAAAGAGTCTCTTGTGTCTGAAGGAAATATGCCCTAGAGGCAATAATAAATTTGTTATTTATATTTCCTTATATCATGATAAATGTTTATTATCCATGCTAGAATTTTATTAACTAGAAACTTAGTACACGTGTGAATACATAGACCACGGTGTCCCTAGTATGCCTCTACTTGACTAGCTCATTAATCAAAGATGGTCATGTTTCCTAACCATAGACACGTGTTGTCATTTCATGAACGGGATCACATCATTAGAGAATGATTTGATGGACAAGACCCATCCGTTAGCTTAGCATTATGATCGTTAAAGTTTTATTGCTACTGCTTTCTTCATGACTTATACATGTTCCTTAGACTATGAGATTATGCAACTCCCGAATATCGCAGGAACACCTTGTGTGCTATCAAACGTCAGAACATAACTGGGTGATTATAAATATGCTCTACAGGTGTCTCCAAAGGTGTTTCTTGGGTTGACATAGATCAATATTAGGATTTTTCACTCCGTGTATCAGAAAGGTATCTCCGGGCCCTCTCAGTAATGCTCATCACTATAAGCCTTGCAAGCAATGTGATTAATGAGTTTGTTGCAGGATGAAGCATTACGGAACGAGTAAATAGACTTGCCAGTAACAAGATTGAACTAGGTATGATGATACCCACAATCGAATCTCGGGCAAGTAACATACCGATGACAAAGGGAACAACGTATGTTGGTGTGCAGTTTGACCGATAAAGATCTTCGTAGAATATGTAGGAGCCAATATGAGCATCCAGGTTCCACTATTGGTTATTGATCGGAGATGTGTCCCGATCATGTCTACATAGTTCTCGAACATGTAGGGTCTGCACGCTTAACGTTCGATGACAATTCGTATTGAGAGTTATGTGTTTTTGATGACCGAAGTTTGTTCAGAGTCCCGGATGAGATCACGAACATGATGAGGAGTCTCGAAATGGTCGAGACATAAAGATTGATATATTGGAAAGTTATGTTTGGACACCAGAAAGGTTTCGTAAGAGTTCGAACATTAGTGTACCGGGAGGTTATTGGACCCCCCCCCCCCCCGGGGTTCCAATAAAGAGTTATGCTAAAGTGTTAGAAGAAGAATGCATTAAAATGTTTGGCACTAAATCTTTGAATGATGAGCATGATTGCAATGTTGTTAGTATGAATTCCCTGAGTATCCATGATGCTAATGATATGCAAAGCCACAAGCTTGGGAAAGCTATGTTTGATGAATATGATATTTTAGCCCCCCAAGTTTTGATGAGAATATCTATTATGATGAAAGCATGCCTCCTATTTATGATGATTATATTGATGAAAGTGGGTTTGGAAGAGTGTAAACTTTAGGAAGTAATGATCCCACTTTTTTGGATGGTGTTGAATCTTATCGTGATAATTATGAAAGTGGATTTGGAGAGGTCATGACTTTCTTTAGTTATGAATCCACTATTTCGGAAGAGGTTCTAATTGATTATGAGGACAAAGTTGATATCTATGATGATTATTGTGATGACATGTATGCTATAAAGAATAGTAATAACCATGAAACTTGTCATCTTGATTTTAATTTTCAATTGGATTATGCCTCACATGATAGTTATTTTGTTGAGTTTGCTCCCACTACTATTCATGAGATTTTTTTTGCTTATGTGGATATTAATAAAAATTATATGCTTATGCATCATGAAAATAATGCTTTATGTGATGGTTATATGGTTGAATTCATTCATGATTGAAAGTACAACAATCCCTGGGTGGTTTTGGTAATTCCTAACAACATATAGCTCATTGAGATAATGATATTTCAAGATAAATATTTCAGGAAAGCTCAATGATTGGCATGGCATGGATGAGAAAACTGGATCCCTCAAAATACTAAGGACAAAAGAATTGGCTCAAGCTCAAAGCACAAGACTCTAAATTTTCTATTTTAGTGATCCAAGATCACATTGAGTCTATAGGAAAAGCCAATACTATCAAGGAGGGATGAGGTGTTGCTTAATGAATTTCTTGCTCAAAGTGCTTAGTGATATGATCCAAAGCCCTCAACCTATTTCTCACATCCACATATGACCCAAACCAAAAGTCAAACTCGGCCCCACCGAAACCATCTATCCGGCGCCACCGAGTTTAGATGTCATAGCCACAGCCACAAACCCTAGTCTTTTCGGTCTCACCGATAAGGATCTCGGTCTCACCGAGATGGGATTGCAATCTCTCTGTTTCCCTTCGTAACCTTTTGGTCAAACCGAGATGAGCGATCGGTCCCACTAAGATTGCAATGCAAACTCACTGTTTCCTTTTCGTAACGTTTCGGTCTAACTGAGATGAGCGAATCGGTCCCACCGAGTTTGCCTGACCAACCCTCTGTGTGTCTATTGCCAAAATCGGTTCCACCGAGTTTGTGTAATCGGTCTCACCGAGATTACGTTATGCCCTAACCCTAACCATATCGGTCCCACCGAGTTGACATGTCGGTCCCACCGAAAATCCTAAGGGTCACATTGTTTACTAAATCGGTCTAACCGAGTTTTGCTATTCGGTCCCACCGAGTTTGGTAAGTTGTGTGTAACCCTTAGATTTTGTGTGGAGGCTATATATACCCCTCCACCCACTCTTCATTCATGGAGAGAGCCATCAGAACGTGCCTACACTTCCAACATACATTTTCTGAGAGAGAACCACCTATACTTGTGTTGAGGTCAAGATATTCCATTCCTACCACATAAATCTTGATCTCTAGCCTTCCCCAAGTTGCTTTCCACTCAAATCTTCTTTCCACCAAATCCAAATCCTGTGAGAGAGAGTTGAGTGTTGGGGAGACTATCATTTGAAGCACAAGAGCAAGGAGTTCATCATCAACACACCATTTGTTACTTCTTTTAGAGTGGTGTCTCCTAGATTGGCTTGGTGTCACTTGGGAGCCTCCGAATAGATTGTGGAGTTGAACAAAGGAGTTTGTAAGGGCAAGGAGATCGCCTACTTCATGAAGATCTACCCTAGTGAGGCAAGTCCTTCGTGGGCGACGACCATGGCGGGATAGACAAGGTTGCTTCTTCGTGGACGCTTCGTGGGTGGAGCCCTCCATGGACTTGCGCAACCGTTACCCTTCGTGGGTTAAAGTCTCCATCAACGTGGTTGTATGATAGCACCTCCTATCGGAACCACAGCTAAAAAATCTCCGTGTTAACATTGCGTTTGCTCCCTCAAACTCGTCTCTTTACCTTCATATGCAATTGTTTTACATTCCGCTGCTATACTCTTAGAATTGCATGTGTAGGTTGATTGCTTGACTTGTGCTAAGTTGCTAAAATCTACCAAGAACTAAAATTGGGAAAAGGATAGATTTTTATTTGGTCAAGTAGTCTAATCACCCCCCCTCTAGACATACTTTCGATCCTACAAGTGGTATCAGAGCTTTGGTCTCCATTTTCTTTCATTTCCATAGCTTTTGGTGGTCATAGCCTTGGTTTCACAACCTAGGAGAGTATGGCGTCTAGTGAGGGAAATTACCACCATAGAGGTCCTTACTTTGATGGTACTAATTTTGCTAGTTGGAAGCATAAGAAGAAAATGCATATTCTTGGACATAACCCCGCCGTTTGGGCTATTGTGTGTATTGGCTTGCAAGGAGAATTCTTTGATGGGAGAGAACCGATCCGTGAAGCTACCGCGAAAGAGTTGAAGATGTTGCAATACAATGCTCAAGCTTGTGATATTCTCTTCAACGGATTGTGCCCCGAAGAATTCAACAAGATCAGTCGTCTTGAGAATGCAAAGGAAATTTGGGATACTTTAATTGACATGCACGAAGGTACCGACTCCATCAAGGAATCCAAATTGGATGTGCTTCAAAGTCAACTTGACAAGTTCAAAATGAAGGATGGTGAAGGCATCGCTGAAATGTACTCTAGGCTTGCTCTTATCACAAATGAGATTGCCGGCTTAGAAAGTGAAGAGATGACCGACAAATTCATCATCAAGAAGATCCTAAGAGCCTTGGATGGAAAATATGATACCGTGTGTACATTGATCCAAATGATGCCGAGTTACAAAGATCTCAAGCCAACATAAGTCATTGGAAGAATTGTTGCTCATGAGATGTCACTCAATGATAAGGAGGAGCTCCACAACAAGTCAAGTGGTGCTTACAAAGCCTTAGGTGAATTTCCCACATCATCAAGTGAGAAACAAACCTTCAATGAATAATTGAGCCTAATGGTGAAGAACTTCAACAAGTTCTACAAGAGTAGAAGCAAGGAAAGAAGTTCCAAGTCAAGGTCCTACAATGACAAAATATCTTCTAGTCGTGAGCGTAATTGCTACAATTGTGGAAGACCCAGACACTACTCCAATGAGTGTACGGCTCCCTACAAAAGAAGAGAAGATTCTACAAAAAGAAGGAGTAGAAGAGAAGAATCACCATCAAGAGAAAGAAGGAGTAGAGATGATCGTTATGAACGAAGAACATCCCGGAGAAGCAAGGATTCGGAAAGGAAGGACAAATCATCAAGGAGCTACACAAAACGAAGACATCAAGCTCATGTTGGTGAATGGGTATCCGGCTCCGACTCCGGCAACCACTCCAAGAGAAGCTATCACTCCGACTGCGAATATACTCAAGATGAAGGTGTTGCCGGTCTAGCACTTGTGTCAACCAACTCCTATGGCATATTTGACTCAGCAAATGAAGGATTTGGAAGATGCTTCATGGCTAAAGGCCCAAAGGTATCACACCCCGAGTATGTTGATGTCAATAGTGATGAAGATGACTTGTTAGGTGATGATGATTTACTTGTTGACAACTCTAGTGATGAATACTATGATGAAACGTCAAATAATCATGCTAATCAAGATAAAATGAAAAACAATGATAAGGAGAAGATTGAGCGCCTAACTGAAGAACTAAACACTCTTAAGTTAGCTCATGAAACTATCTTGGAAGATCATCGAGAACTTTTAAAGACTCATGAGAAGTTACGCTTTGAAAAGCTCAACCTTGAGCAAGAGCATGAGTTTTTAAAGGCAATCAATGATGATCTCCGCAAGAAAAGTTCTTCTTACATTGCCAAGCGCTTACTCTTATCTACTTACATGCCACAAGTCAAGTCTAGTAATAAGAATAAGAAAGATTCTTCTTCTAGTAGTAACAATAATCAACCTAAATCCAATATTGTTGCTTCTAGTAGTTCTCTTGATTCCACTAATGATTCTCTTAGCCAAGTTACACTTGAGCAAGAAAATAGCTTATTGAAGGGAATTATAGATAAAGGTGTTTACAAGAGTCTTGCCAGAAGTAAGCAATTCAAGGAAATTGTACGCAAGCAAGGAAGGCACCGGAAGGATCAAGGTGTTGGTTTTGAACGAAAGTTCAATGCCAATGGAGTTGAGTGGGAACAAGATCAATACCCCAAGACGAAGTTTGTTCCTCAACAAGAGAAGTATGATCCTACTTCTTTCAAAGGGACACAAGCTCAAGATGATCTTCCACAACAAGACCACAAGCAAAAGGGCAAGGACAAGCATCAAGAGGAGATTGATGCATTTGAAGAAGCTCCTAAGGCCATGGTCAAGTGGGTTCCCAAGACTACATCAAGTTCTACTTCAACAAGTACAACTACAACACCAAGGATTCCCATCAAGATGATGTGGATCCCAAAGAAGAAGAACTAGAGAGTTCTTGAGGGTGACTCCGCCAACATACTTCACTCTTATCATTTTGGCAAGGACAAGTGCAATCAACTTCCACATCTTGCACTAGTTCAAGGAGTCACAAACCCTCTTGTTGGTAAGACAAGGGACAAGGTAACCTAATTCTTTCATGGACATCATCTTGTGTATGCATCACTCTATGTCTATGGATATCCTTGTTTGTTCCTTGTGGGACTAACCCGTGTAGGTATTGAAAGTGCAACTCACTCCAATGGATTGGTCCAAATGATCTACATCAACATTGAGCATCCACATCTTCAACACCTACATGAATTCATCATCGACAAAACCCAAGGTTAGTTCATCCCTTTTAGGGGGGATCTCACATCTAGGGGGAGCTTTACTCTAAGAATTGAGCTAAAGAAACTCTAATGGTGTGGACACAACAATGCTTTATGTAAAAGTGGTAACCCCACTTGTGCTTAAACGATGAGTATGACATATGATCAAATGTTCTCATTTGACTCCTAAGTCAATATACTCATATATAAATGACCGAGTCATCGCAAATTGTTTGATAGATGCTAGAATTGGTTGTGCATGCTTTGCCACATATTTCATTTGCCACTTTACTGTGTGAGCATGTTGGTTGCATATTTTACTCATTCAAGGACATCCACTTGTTGTTTGATTGTTTGGATTCTTTTCTTTTGCCAAGTGGATGGATAAGAATGCCTAAGAACCTTCTCTAGCTATCTGTGCTTTTCTTGTCTGAAACTCTATTCATGCTACATCACAAAGTTTGATCAAGTCAGTTCGAACAACTCTATGTGAGGAGCACTCGGAGTTCCCGATTCGTCATAGAGTTAAACTTCCAAAACCTCTTTGTGCATTTCGGTCTGACCGATTCACCATTTTCGGTCACACTGAGATCACTAAGTTGATCTAGGTTTTCAACCTCGGTGCAACCGATTAGAACTTTTTCGTCACACCGAGTTGCAGCAACTGCTTGCAGTTTTGCATCTCGGTGCCACCGAGTTGTTCCAATCGGTCAGACCGACAGGATTAGGCTATATATACCCCCGAGTCAAATTTTGGAAATTTTTCCAAAATTCCTTCGCCCACGCATAGCCTGCTCTGCCTTCTCAGGTCTCCGGATCGTCCTCCTCGTCGCCAGTGACCTCCCGCTGCTGGCTCTGCCGCCGTCAATGGCATTCTGCCCCGCCGTTGCCGCCGTAGCAAGTTCACCTGTCGAACAAGGGTATGAACTGGAAACTTTGTGCTATCCTTAACTCCGATTCCTAGCACATTGCATTGCCATGAATCTTGCCACATTTGAAATCATTCTATCCAGTGAAAACACTCCGTAGATTAGATTTGATTTGGAAATTTAGGGTTAGGTTTGCGCCAAATTCATCTTGGACCGACTGAGTTGTAGAAATCGGTCTCACCGATTTGGCTTAGGCCATTGCACATGTGATTTTTAGTCTGAACGAGAATTGCAAATCTGTGTGACCAAGACTGATTCTTTATGAAACCCTAGCAGTCTCGGTGCCACCGAACTGTGACTTGGTCTGACCGAGTTCACTACTTTAGGTTCCAAAAGCTGTTTCGGTATCACCAAGTTTACAAATCGGTAGCTCCGACATTCTTTCTGTGGAAAACTAAAACTAAGTTTTTGATTCAATTATTTTGCAAAAACCTCTGTGCTTTGTGATGCTCATCCACTCTACCTCATCTACATCTATTCACAGGGTCTGCTGTCAGTAAGTTTGCAATATGTCTGATCAAAGTGATAGCCAGAACAAGTCAGAGGAGCAAGCTCAGATGCGTGAGGGCACTAGTCCCTCAAGCAGTTATGATGAGGGTAGCAGGAGCACACCCAACAATTTGCCAAAAGCAGCCACCAAGACAAGGAAGAAGAAAGACCACAACTCTATGGCTCACATGTACAGAGAGATCCCAGAAAAAGCTTTGGAAACTCACAAGCTTGGATTTGTATACTTCTTGTTGTCTGGTCTGCCTACAATCAACTGGATACTTAGGCACATATTGCTTCCCAAGTCAGGAGATCACAAGATGATCAGAGATCATGCTATCAACTTGCTGCACTTGTTTGATATACCTCAGAAATTCAAAGTCATGAGCCTGATTGTGGAAACAATCAAGAGAACAGCAGCTGATCAGAAGAGGAGTTGTGGGTATGCTCCACACATTCAGGAGCTCATCAACTCAAAGATGGGCACATGCACATATCTTTTGGATAAGGAGCATCTACCCTTATACCCTGAATTTGAAGATAACACTGTTGAGATGAATGAGGAGGAACTATCATCTGTGCAAGCACATGAAAAGAGAGAGAAATCAAGGGCAGAGAAATCTGCAAAGATGCCAACTGCTGAAGAGGCATCTCAAGTGTTTCTGAAGAGCAAGCAAGACCAGCTTGGCTACTTGATTGCCTCCACCTTGAGGATTGAGAAGGGCTTGGCCACCCTGACTCAAAACCAAGAGAGCTTGGAAAGAATCATAGAGCAGAAGTTTTATGCACTTGATGTGAAGGTCACGGAAATCCAAACTGCAGTTGAGAAACTTCAGGAGGATGTGGAGGAGAAGAAGGGCAAGTCTACCACAGATGCATTTGCTAGAGTGCCAAGAGGGCAAAGATCTGCTGCAATGCCTGTTCCAGACACCAGAGCTACATCTTCTGCACCAGCTGCCACAACCTCAGTGCCACCAGCTCCAGCACCCACTCCACCAGCTCTAGCTACATCAACTGATGCTTTCGTCCTTGGAGTCATTTCTACACCACCTCATGAAGACCAAGCCTGAGAGTCGTTTAGCACTATGCATTTTTGAACTTTTTTGTAACTTGTTGCCAAAGGGGGAGAAAAATGTATAGATCATAGGCTTCGAGAGAGAGAGAGTGTTGCTTTTTTATATCTCTTGTTTTTGGTGGTTGAACTTCTTTATTGTGTGTTTTCTTGATACATTATGCCTTTTGTGAGATATTTGGATGATCATGTGTTTGATCATATGCTACCTTAATGCTTATTGGATGACATTATCTTTTATATCCTTATATGATCATTCACTTTGCTTGGTGATGAGTGCATGTGTTTAATTATTATCATTTTGAGCGCTCCACCAAGATGTCTGTGACATGGAAGAGTGACCCATGATCCCAACTCATTGTGCATTTGCAGTCCAAAGCAAATTTTTAAATAGTGCACAAATTTAGGGGGAGCTCTTGCTTATCACATACTTCTCAAAGCGACGATGTTTTTCAATCATATTATCATTTGTCGAAGCTTTGATCTATATGTTGTCATCAATTACCAAAAAGGGGGAGACTGAAAGTGCAACTATTCCTGGGTGGTTTTGGTAATTCCTAACAACATATAGCTCATTGAGCTAATGCTATTTCAAGATAAATATTTCAGGAAAGCTCAATGATTGGCATGGCATGGATGAGAAAAGTGGATCCCTCAAAATTCTAAGGACAAAATAATTGGCTCAAGCTCAAAGCACAAGACTCTACATTTTCTATTTTAGTGATCCAAGATCATATTGAGTCTATAGTAAAAGCCAATACTATCAAGGAGAGATGAGGTGTTGCTTAATGAGTTTCTTGCTCAAAGTGCTTAGTGATATGCTCCAAAGCCCTCAGCTATTTCTCACATCCACATATGACCCAAACCAAAAGTCAAACTCGGCCCCACCTAAACCATCTATCCGGCGCCACCGACTTCAGATGTTATAGCCACAGCCACAAACCCTAGTCTTTTCGGCCTCACTGATAGGGATCTCGGTCTCACCGAGATGGGATTGCAATCTCTCTGTTTCCCTTCCTAACCTTTCGGTCAAACCAAGATGAGCGATCGGCCCCACCGAGATTGCAATGCAAAATCACTGTTTCCTTTTCGTAACGTTTCAGTCTAACCGAGATGAGCTAATCGGTCCCACCAAGTTTGCCTGACCAACCCTCTGTGTGTCTATTACCAAAATCGGTTCCATCGAGTTTGTGCAATCGGTCTCACCGAGATTATGTTATGCCCTAACCCTAACCATATCGGTCCCACCGAGTTGACATGTCGGTCCCACCGAAAATCCTAACGGTCACATTGTTTACTAAATTGGTCCGACCGAGTTTCACTATTCGGTCCCACCGAGTTTGGTAAGTTGTGTGTAATAGTTAGATTTTGTGTGGAGGCTATATATACCCTCTACCCACTCTTCATTTGTGGAGAGAGCCATCAGAACGTCCCTACATTTCCAACATACATTTTCTGAGAGAGAGCCACCTACACTTGTGTTGAGGTCAAGATATTCCATTCCTACCACATAAATCTTGATCTCTAGCCTTCCCCAAGTTGCTTTCCACTCAAATATTCTTTCCACCAAATCCAAATCCTGTGAGAGAGAGTTGAGTGTTGGGGAGACTATCATTTGAAGCACAAGAGCAAGGAGTTCATCATCAACACACCATTTGTTGCTTCTTGGAGAGTGGTGTCTCCTAGATTGGCTAGGTGTCACTTGGGGGACTTTGAGAAGATTGTGGAGTTAAACCAAGGAGTTTTTAAGGGCAAGGAGATCGCCCACTTCGTGAAGATCTACCCTAGTGAGGCAAGTCCTTCGTGGGTGACGGCCATGGTGGGATAGACAAGGTTGCTTCTTTGTGGACCCTTCATGGGTGGAGCCCTCCGTGGACTCACGCAACCATTACCCTCCGTGGGTTGAAGTCTCCATCAACGTGGATGTACGATAGCACCACCTATCGGAACCACGACTAAAAAATCTCCGTGTCAACATTGCGTTTGCTCCCTCAAACTCCTCCCTTTACCTCCATATGCAATTGTTTTACATTCCGCTGCTATACTCTTAGAATTGCATGTGTAGGTTGATTGCTTGACTTGTGCTAAACTGCTAATATCTGCCAAGAACTAAAATTGGGAAAATGTTAGATTTTTATTTGGTCAAGTAGTCTAATCACCCCCCTCTAGACATACTTTGGATCCTACAATGATGCTACTGGAAATTATTATGAGGGAGGAATATATGCTTGTAGGAATTGCAATAATATCAAGTTTCCTCTCTATGTGCTTAAAATCTTGAAGTTTTGCTTGTTTTCCCTTCCTATTCTAGTTGATTCTTGCTCCCATAAATTGTTTGCTCACAAAATACCTAGGCATAGGAAGTGGGTTAGGCTTAATTGTGTTTGTCATATTCTTCATGATGCTCCCATTATGTTTCAATTCTTATCTTTTATGTGAGCATCATCGAAATTATCATGCCTAGCTAAAAAGGCATTAAAGAAAAGCGCTTGTTGAAAGACAACCCAACATTTACCCCTACTGTTTTTGTGTTCCCACATGATTAAGCTACTGTAGTAATAATGTTTTATAGCTTTTATTTCAATAAAGTGCCAAGTAAGACTTTGGGAAGACTTGGGTGAAAGTTAATGCGATCTTGCTGTAAAAAACAGAAACTTTGCGCTCACGAGAATAATTGTCCTTTTTAACCGAAGGGTGATCTTAAGTTGATTATTTTTGCAGAAGATTAATAGAAAAATTCCTCAGGTCCACAAATTTATTTTAGAATTTTTGGAGTTACAGAAGTATTCGAGAGTTACAGATTACTACAGACTATTCTGTTTTTCGCAGATTCTGTTTTCTATGTGTTATTTTCTTATTTTGATGAATCTATGAGTAGTATCAGAGGGTATGAACCATAGAGAAGTTGGAATACAGTAGATATAACACCAATATGAATTTATAATGAGTTCACAACAGTAGCAAAAGTGGTTATTTATTTTCTTATAGTAACGGAGCTTACGAGTTTTCTGTCGAGTTTTGTGTTGTGAAGTTTTCAAGTTTTGGGTAAAGATTTGATGGACTATGGAATAAGGAGTAGCAAGAGCCTAAGCTTGGGGATGCCCAAGGCACCCCAAGGCAATATTCAAGGATAACCAATAGCCTAAGCTTGATGATGCCCTGTATGGCATCCCCTCTTTCGTCTTCGTTCATCGGTAACTTTACTTGGAGCTATATTTTTATTCACCACATGATATGTGTTTTGCATGGAGCGTCATTTTATTTTATTTTATTTTGCTTGCTATTTGAATAATATCCCAAGATCTGAAAGTTTTAAATGTTAGAGAGTCTTCACATAGTTTCATAATTATTCAACCACTACTAGGGAAAAACTTATACACATCATCTTAGTAGTAGTGCTGGACAAAACAGGGCGCTACTGCTACCTAGTAGTAGCATTTTTAATTAGACCACGCTACTGCTACTACTTTAGCAGTAGCGAGTTCTGCTAAAGCGCGTTGCTGCTATATTTGTACTGGGCGCAGATGCCTAGCCCCACTTAGCAGTAGCGCGTATGCCTGACCAGCACTACTGCTACGTCCCTTAGCAGTAGCTTGTATCTCTGAAACGCACTACTACTTACTTACCTTATCCTCGAGCGGTTCACTGCACCCTCTCACTCACTCTCCCTCTCACTCGCTCTGGCCCGCGCCAAACCCGTCGTCCGCCGCCGCCGTGCTATTCCTTGCCGACGTACTCCCTCCTCCCCTTCCATCTCCGGCCGCCCTCCTCCCACCGCCCCTCCCTCCTCCTCCTCCGGTCGCCCCCTCCCTCC
>NC_041385.1:133284881-133311406 GCF_002162155.2 Triticum dicoccoides
CCCTCCTCCGATCCCACCGGCCTCCTCCCCCTCCTGCTCTCTCCTTCCTTCTCCCTTCGTTTTTTCTTCTGTTTCTCACTATAGTTTTTTACTATTGTATAATGTAGTTTTTTTTTACTGTTTTTAGTAAGTGTTTAAAATAATTAGTAAGTAAATTAATAAACTAGTTGAACTAGTTTAGTTTTAGTAAGAACTAGTTGAATTAATAGAACTAATGTATTTTTAGTAAGAAAATTAATATAACTAGTTGAACTAGTTTATTTTTAGAAAGAACCAGTTTATTTTTATTTTTAGTAAGAACTAGTTGAATTAATAGAACTAGTTGAACATGTCACATTTGTTTTTTTAGTTTAAGCAATTATTCCCGCATCAACGTCGACGATGCCTATCCCGCATCCTCGTCGTCGATACCCGTCGTTCGCTAGGGTTTCAGTTGTATTAGTGATGATATATGTATGATACTATTCGGGATGTATTAGTGATAACTTATAGGGTTTTTGTTTTTGCAGAAATCAAGGAGCCCCTCCATCATCCCCGCCATCGTCCCCGTCACCTACCCCCTCTGACCTCGAGGTGAGACCAGCCAAATCTCCATGTCAATATGAGTCCTATAAGATATGATGTAGATAAAAACATGTCTATCTTGTATTGCCCAAGTGGTCGTCATGTTTGCATGTTACACCTCTGAGTGGCCTATGTCTTGTCGGAGTGTTGATTAATTTCTGTTCCGGCAAATTTCAGGCACTCGATATGTCATTTTTAGCAAAGGTCATGCCGGAATTTTCCGTGAATTTTGGCATGACTTGTGCTAGAATATGTAGGAAATATCGAGTGGCCTGGATTTTCAAGAAAGATAATTAAACGATATTTCGGGTTGACTTTAAGTTTGTCGAGGCCGAAGAACCCCGACTGTTGACGTGGGGGTCGTTTCTCCTTCTTCTCCTTGTGCTAGACCTTTGTTATGCACCAGGGGAAGGAGGAGTAACGACCATCACCGATGGTCGGAAATGTCAGAGCGAAATCAGCGAGGGAGATTCTCTACCATATGTGAGAGGACGAAGAATCCCGACTGTTGTCGTGGGGGTAGCTTCTCCTTCGTTCCCATGTGCTAGACAATTTGGTGTAATGCACTCGGGAACGAAAGGAGGAGCTACCATCACCGACGGTCGAATATATACACCACGTGAGCTGAGAGTTTTCAAGAAAAGACTCGACAGATCGATAGTCAACCCGTGATGAATAATAATGATCTAATTTAGTTGTTTAGTACATATATTTAATTGTACAAGTTTAATCTTTGAACTATGAACATAGGAAATGTCGTCGGACGAAGAAGGTCCGGGGGAGTGCTCCTGGTGCGGTGACAACCGGGGTTTCTGCGACAGGCCTCACCTGGACGAAGGTCGGCACTTCAGCATTAAGCTCGAGGAGGCCTTCAATTGTGAAACGGTATGCTATGATGCTAAGTGTGTTTTTTCGTAATTAAGCTCGACTTTTACTAGTTCAACTTGTAATTTTCGTCTTTTACAATTCGACTAGCTTATCCCATGCCATGCAAGACGCTATGTCTTGGAGAGGATGTGTTTTGAAGATCATGAGAGGAATGAAACAAAGAAAATTAACCTAACGACCCATCATGGTATGGATTTTGAGGTAAATCAATACAGTTCTAAGAGCGTATCCAATTTGGTTGCCCGGGTTGGGAAGCACTTTGCAAGATGTATGATTTTCAAGAGAGTATGTTTGTCACCATGGATCTTGGTGATCCTGACATCGACCAAGACAATTTGGACATTTGGGTTCTTGTTGATACGCTTCCAATTATACCGCTATGTGAGTTCCTCAAACATAGTTATTAATTAATTTATATTGTTTATTTCAAAATAGTTGACAGCTTATTTCCATTGATAGCTTATTTTCATTCTTCAAAGAGTGTGCGGAAGATGGTAGACAGAACCAACTACACTGATGGCTCTGAGTTAACTTATCAGGAGAAAAATCATCTGGTCGCATATTGTACTGAAATTGAGAATTACAATGCCTTTTATCGAAGTCCTCCAAATTATGGTCAATACGTGCCACTAGTGCACGTGTTGAACCACGATAACTTCCATGGAGATATCCTGGTAAGATTTTTTTACTATTACGACATCCGTGCATCTTTTGCATACTTCTAAAACTGAACTACATTGCTAACTACGAAGTTATTACTATGTTTTTGAACAGAAAATCCCGATGGATTGTGTGCCTTTTTTGATGTATCATAATGGTCGCCTTGATGTTTTGAACATACAGCCAGGTCGTCCTACGAATCTCACCTGTCCATACCGGATTTCTAAAAACGGTGAACACATGATAATCAAAGAATGGAAGAAATGTATGGACAGTCGTAAGGAGGTTCTTGGAAGCAACATTGTGTGAAAGGCAAGAATTGGAGACATGATAATCTCCGTTATCCATAACGGAGAGTTAGGGGCTATCTTGTTTTATGCTATTTTACCTAAGATAATATAGTAGGTCCTAAGAGAATGTAGTAGGTCCTATGAGGTACAATATGTTTATGAGAGTTGATGATGATGAGTAGTTGTGATTATGTCTAGTGACCAACTTCTATGTGATGTCTCATTGATGAAAACGATGATCATGAGGAGGTGTTATATGACAATGATGTATTATGGTGATAAGTTGTTAATGATATGATGATGATGATGATATTTATTATATCACTTGGTGAAAGAACCGTCCATCCACTTGAAACTAGTCCACGGTTCTTTCTCCCACTGATGTAATAACTCATTATGATGTAAAATCATTATCTAAATTGCTGCGGTATGAAAACTTGTATAAAGGTGTATGAATACAACATGAAATAAAAAAGAAATACAGAATAATAGTAGTAGCATGTGCTAGGAGAAGCGCTAGTACTAATTACCAGTAGCGTGCATAGTAGAAAGCGCTGCTACTAAGTCGATATAGCAGTAGCGTGGTCCAACCCATGCTACTGCTAACCTTTAGCTGTAGCGCCTTACTAGTAGAACGGTTCCCCGCGCTACTGATAGGCTATAAACACGCGCTACAGCTAGGGTTTTCCCTAGTAGTGAACTACTCATTGATCTTCACTTATATCTTTTGGAGTAGTTTGTTGTTTGCTCTAGTGCTTCACTTATATCTTTTTAGAGCACGACGGTGGTTTTATTTTGAAGAAATAAATGAGCTATCATGCTTCACTTATATTATTTTGAGAGTCTTAAACAACATGGTAATTTGCTTTGGTTATAAAACTAGTCCTAATATGATAGGCGTCCAAGAGGGATATAATAAAAATTTCATATAAAGTGCATTGAATACTAAGAGAAGTTTGATTCCTTATGATTGTTTTGAGATATGAGGATGGTGATATTAGAGTCATGCTAGTGGAGTAATTGTGAATTTGAGAGATACTTGTGTTAAAGTTTGTGATTCCCGTAGCATGCATGTATGGTGAACCGTTATGTGATGAAGTTGGAGCATGATTTATTTATTGATTGTCTTCCTTATGAGTGGCGGTCGGGGACGAGCGATGTTCTTTTCCTACCAATCTATCCCCCAGGAGCATGCGCGTAGTACTTCATTTCGATAACTAATAAATTTTTGCAATAAGTATGTGAGTTCTTTATGACTAATGTTGAGTCCATGGATTATACACACTCTCACCCTTTCACCATTGCTAGCCTCTCTAGTACGGCGCAACTTTCGCCGGTACCATACACCCACTATAGGCCTTCCTCAAAGCAGCCACCATACCTACCTATTATGGCATTTCCATAGCCATTCCAAGATATATTTCCATGCAACTTTCCATCGTTCCATTTATTATGACATGCTCCATCATTGTCATATTGCCCTACATGATCATGTAGTTGACATCATATTTGTGGCAAAGCCACCATTCATAATTCTTTCATACATGTCACTCTTGATTCATTGCACATCCCGGTACACCACCAAAGGCATTCATATAGAGTCATATTTTGTTCTAAGCATCGAGTTGTCATTCTTGAGTTGTAAAGTAAATAAAAGTGTGATGATCTTCATTATTAGAGCATTGTCCCAGTGAGGAAAGGATGATGGAGACTATGATTCCCCCACAAGTTAGGATGAGACTCCGGATGAAAAATAATAACAATAAAAAAGAGAAAAAAAGAGGCTATAAAAAAAGAGAAGGCCCAAATAAAAAAATGAGAGAAAAAGAGAGAAGGGGCAATGTTACTATCCTTTTTCCACACTTGTGCTTCAAAGTAGCACCATGACCTTCATGATAGAGAGTCTGCTATGTTCTGACTTTCATATACTAGTGGGAATTTTTCTTTATAGAACTTGGCTTGTATATTCCAATGATGGGCTTCCTCAAAGTACCCTAGGTCTTCATGAGAAAGCGAGTTGGATGCACACCCACTTTGTTTCTTTTTGAGCTTTCATACACTTATAGCTCTAGTTCATCCGTTGCATGGCAATCCCTACTCACTCACATTGATATCTATTGGTGGGCATCTCCATAGCCCGTTGATACGCCTAGTTGATGTGAGACTATCTTCTCCTATTCCGTCTTCTCCATGACCACCATATATTCCACCTATAGTGCTATGTCCATGGCTCATGCTCATGTATTGCGTGAAAATTGAAAAAGTTTGAGAACATCAAAAGTATGAAACAATTTCTTGTCTTGTCATCGGGGTTGTGCATGATTAAATATTTTGTGTGATGAAGATAGAGCATAGCCAGACTGTATGATTTTGTAGGGATAGCTTTCTTTGGCCATGTTATTTTGAGAAGACATGATTGCTTTGTTAGTATGCTTGAAGTATTATTGTTTTTATGTCAATATTAAACTTTTGTTTTGAATATTATGGATCTGAATATTCTTGCCACAATAAAGAAGATTACATTGATAAATATGTTAGGTAGCATTCCACATCAAAAATTCTGTTATTATCATTTACCTACTCCAGGACAAGCAGACATTAAGCTTGGTGATGCTTGATACGTCTCCAACGTATCTATAATTTTTGATTGTTCCATGCTATTATATTATCCATCTTGGATGTTTTATATGCATTTATATGATATTTTATATGATTTTTGGGACTAACCTATTAACCTAGAGCCGAGTGCCTGTTTCTGTTTTTCCTTGTTTTTGAGTTTTACAAAAAAGGAATACCAAACGAAGTCCAATTGACGTGCCAATTTTTTATGGAACAAAAGAAGCCCCCGGAGTAAAAGAAGTGGGCCAGAAGAGTCCCGAGCCATCCATGAGGGTGGAGGGCGCGCCCTACCCTCCTGGGCGCGCCCCCTATCTCATGGATGACTCGAAGACCCTCCTGACGTGAGACCGACGCCAAAAATTCCTATAAATACAGAAACCCGCAGAAATAAACCTAGATCGGGAGTTCCGCCACCGCAAGCCTCTATAGCCACCAAAAACCAATTAGGACCATGTTCCGGCACCCTACCGGAGGGGGATCCATCACCGGTGGCCATCTTCATCATCCCGGCGCTCTCCATGACGAGGAGGGAGTAGTTTGCCCTCGGGTCTGAGGGTATGTACCAGTAGCGATGTGTTTGATCTCTCTCTCTCTCTCTCTCTCTCTCTCTCTCGTGTTCTTGATTTGGCACGATCTTGATGTACCGCGAGCTTTGCTATTATAGTTGGATCTTTTGATCTTTCTCCCCTCTACTCTCTTGTAATGGATTGAGTTTTCCCTTTGAAGTTATCTTATCGGATTGAGTCTTTAAGGATTTCAGAACACTTGATGTATGTCTCGCATGGGATACCCGTGGTGACTGCTACCTCTTGAGCATGCATTGGTTTTCCCTCGAAGAGGAAAGGATGATGCAGTAAAGTAGCGTAAGTATTTTCCTTAGTTTTTGAGAACCAAGGTATCAATTCAGTAGGAGGCTACACGCAAATCCCTCATACCTAAACAAACAAATAAGAACCTCGCAACCAACCCGATAAAGGGGTTGTCAATCCCTTCACGGCCACCTGCAAAAGTGAGATCTGATAGAGATAATAATAAGATAAATATTTTTGGTATTTTTATGATGTAGATTGGAAAGTAAAGATTTCAAAATAAAATAGATCAGAAACTTATATGATGGAAAATAGACCCGGGGCCATAGGTTTCACTAGTGGCTTCTCTCAAGATAGCATAAGTATTACGGTGGGTGAACAAATTACTGTCGAGCAATTGATAGAAAAGCGCATAGTTATGAAAATATCTAGGCATGATCATGTATATAGGCATCACGTCTGTGACAAGTAGATCGAAATGATTCTGCATCTACTACTATTAATCCACACATCGACCGCTATCCAGCAAGCATCTAGAGTATTAAGTTCATAAGAACAGAGTAATGCATTAGGCAAGATGACATGATGTATAGGGATAAACTAAAGCAATATGATATAAACCCCATCTTTTTATCCTCGATGGAAATAATACAATACGTGCCTTGCTGCCCCTCCTGTCACTTGGAAAGGACACCGCAAGATTGAACCCAAAGCTAAGCACTTCTCCCATTGCAAGAAAGATCAATCTAGTAGGCCAAATCAAACTGATAATTCGAAGAGACTTGCAAAGATAACAAATCATACATAAAAGAATTCAGAGGAGATTCAAATATTGTCCATAGATAATCTTGATCATAAACCCACAATTCATCGGATCTCGACAAACACACCGCAAAAAGAATTACATCGAATATATCTCCAAGAAGATCAAGGAGAACTTTGTATTGAGAATCAAAGAGAGAGAAGAAGCCATCTAGCTAATAACTGTGGACCCGAAGGTCTGAGGTAAACTACTCACACTTCATCGGAGAGGCTATGGTGTTGATGTAGAAGCCCTCCGTGATCGATTCCCCCTCCGGCAGAGCACCGGAAAAGGCCCCAAGGTGGGATCTCATGGGTACAGAAGGTTGCGGCGGTGGAAATAGGGTTTTGTGCTACTCCTGGATGTTTTCAGGGTATATGGATATATATATAGGCGCAAGTCGGCCAGGGGAGCCACGAGGGGCCCACGAGGGTGGGGGCGTGCCCACCCCCCTGGGGCGCGCCTCCCTGCCTCGTGGCCGACGACCACTCCAAGTCTCCTGGAATGCGCTTGTTCCAAAAATAACTCTCCCGAAGGTTTCATTCCGTTTGGACTCCGTTTGATATTCCTTTTCTGCGAAACACTAAAATAGGCAAAAAAAACAGAAATTTGGGCTGGCCCTCTGGTTAATAGGTTAGTCCCAAAAATAATATAAAAGTGTATATAAAGCCCATTAAACATACAAAACGAGTAATATAATAGCATGGAACAACAAAAAATTATAGATACGTTGGAGACGTATCAAGCATCCCCAAGCTTAATTCCTGCTCGTCCTCGAGTAGGTAAATGATAAAAACAGAATTTTTGATGTGGAATGCTACCTAGCATATTTCTCAATGTAATTTTCTTTATTGTGGCATTTATGTTCAGATCCGAAAGATTCAAGGCAAAAGTTTAATGTTGGCATAAGAGTAATAATACTTCAAGCATACTAACAAAGTAATCATGTCTTCTCAAAATAACATGCCCAAAGAAAGTTATCCCTACAAAATCATATAGTCTGGCTATGCTCTATCTTCATCACACAAAATATTTAAATCATGCACAACCCCGGTTTTAGTCAAGCAATTGTTTCATACTTTAGTATTTTCAAAGTTTTACAATCTTCACGCAATACATGAGTGTGAGCCATGTACATAGCACTATATGTGGAATAGGATGCTGGTTGTGGAAAAGACAAAAAGGAGAAGATAGTCTCGCATCAACTAGGCGTATCAACAGGCTATGGAGATACCCATTAATAGATATCAATGTGAGTGAGTAGGGATTGCCATGCAATGGATGCACTAGAGCTATAAGTGTATGAAAGCTCATCAAAAGAAACTAAGTGGGTGTGCATCCAACTCGCTTGCCACGAAGACCTAGGGCAATTTGAGGAAGCCCATCATTGGAATATACAAGCCAAGTACTATAATGAAAAATTCCCACTAGCATATTAAGGTGACAACATAGGAGACTCTCTATCATGAAAATCATGGTGCTACTTTGAAGCACAAGTGTGGTAAAAGGATAGTAACATTGTCCTTCTCTCTTTTTCTCTCATCTTTTTTCTTTTTTTCTTTTTCTTTTTTTTCTTTTGGTGGGCTTCTTTGGCCTCTTTTATTTTTCATAAAGTCCGGAGACTCATCCCAACTTGTGAGGGAATCATTGCTTCCATCATCCTTTCCTCACATGGGACAATGCTCTAATAATTAAGATCATCACACTTTTATTTACTTACAACTCAAAAATCTTAGAACAAGATATGACTCTATGTGAATGCCTCCGGCGATGTACCGGGATATGCAATGAATCAAGAGTGACATGTATGAAAGAATTATAAAGGTGGCTTTGCCACAATACAATGTCAACTACATGATCATGCAAAAGCAACATGACAATGATGGGGCGTGTCATAATAAACGTAACGGTGGAAAGTTGCATGGCAATATATCTCCGAATGGCTATGGAAATGCCATAATAGGTAGGTATGGTGTCTGTTTTGAGGAAGGTATATGGTGGGTGTATGATACCGGCGAAAGTTGCACGACACAAGAAAGGCTAGCAATGGTGGAAGGGTGAGAGTGCGTATAATCCATGGACTCAACATTAGTCATAAAGAACTCACATACTTATTGCAAAAATCTACAAGTTATCAAAACAAAGTACTACACGCATGTTCCTAGGGAAGGGTTGGTAGGAGTTAACCATCACGCGATCCTGACCTCCACACATAAGGAAGACAATCAATAAATAAATTATGCTCCAACTTCATCACATAACGGTTCACCATACGTGCATGATACGGGAACCACAAACTTTTAACACAAGTATTCCTCAAATTCACAACTACTCAACTAGCATGACTCTAATATTACCATACTCATATCTCAAAACAATCATCAAGTATCAATCTTCTCATAGTATTCAATGCACTTTATATGATAGTTTTTATTATACCTATCTTTGATGCCCATCATATTAGGACTAATTTTATAACCAAACCAAATACCATGATGTTCTAAAAAACTCTCAAAATAATATACGTGAAGCATGGGAGATCAATAATTTCTACAAAATAAAACCACTGACGTGCTCTAAAAAGATATAAGTGAAGCACTAGAGCAAAACTGTCTAGCTCAAAAGATATAAGTGAAGCACATAGAGTATTCTGATAAATTCGGATTCATGTGTGTCTCTGCCAAAAGGTGTGTACAGCAAGGATGATTGTTGTAAACTAAAAAGCAAAGACTCAAATCATGCAACACGCTCCAAGCAAAAAAAATGTGGTGAATAAAAATATAGCATCAAGTAAAGTTACCGATGGACGAAGACAAAAGAGGGGATGCCTTCCGGGGCATCCCCAACCTTAGGATTTTGGTTGTCCTTGAATTTTACCTTGGGGTGCCTTGGGAATCCCCAAGCTTAGGCTCTTTCCACTCCTTATTCCATAATCCATCAAATCTTTACCCAAAACTTAGAAACTTCACAACACAAAACTCAACAGAAAATCTCATGAGCTCCGTTAGTGCAAGAAAGCAAACCACCTCTTTAAGGTACTGTAATGAACTCGTTCTTTATTTATATTGGTGTTAAACCTACTGTATTCTAACTTCTCTATGGTTCATACCCACCTATACTAGCCATAGATTCATCAAAATAAGCAAACACAACACACGAAAAACAGAATCTGTCAAAAACAGAACAATCTGTAGCAATATGTAACTTTCGAATACTTATGGAACTCTAAAAATCCTACCAAAATAGGATGTCCTAGAAAATTTATCTATTAATATTCTGCAAAAAGAATCAACTAAAAAATCACATTTTTATGATTTATTAAAATTATTCGCGTGCGTGCAAAAGTTTCTGTTTTTCAGCAAGATCAAATTAACTATCACCCAAGATGATCCTATAGGTTCTACTTGGCACAAAAACTAACTAAAAGATAAAAAACACATCTAACCAGAGGCTAGATGAATTATTTATTGAATAACAGCAAGGAATAAAATTGGGTTGTCTCCCAACAAGCGCTTTTCTTTAAAGCCTTTTAGCTAAGCATTGATAATTTTAATGATGCTCACATGAAAGACAAGAATTGAAGCGCAAAGAGAGCATCATGAAACATGTGACAAACACATCTAAGTCTAACATACTTCCTATGCATAGGAATATTATAAGCAAGCAAATTTGCGATGCAAGCAAAAACCATATGCAAGGAAGAAGAAAGAGACGATAGCAATCTCAACATGACGAGAGGTAATTTAGTAAGATAAAACTTTCTATGACCATATTTTCCTCTCTCATAATAATTACATGTAGGATCATAGGCAAATTCAACAAAATAGCTATCACATAACATATTCTCAACATGATCCACATGCATGCAAAGTTGACATTCTTCCAAAATAGTGGGATTAACATTATCTAAAGTCATGACCTCTCCAAACCCACTTTTATCAAAAACTTCATAAGATTGAACATTATCGAGATATGTGGGATCTAAAGTTGACACTCTTCCAAACCCACTTTCAATATTATTGCAAACACTATTATCAATCTCATATTCATCATGGGGCTTAAATAAATTTTCAAGATTATAAGAAGTATCACCCCAATCATGATCATTGCAACAAGTAGTAGACATAGCAAAACTAGCATCCCCAAGCTTAGGGTTTCGCATATTATTAGCACAATTGACATCAAGAGAATTTATAGCAAAATCATTGCAATCATGCTTTTTATTCGAGGAGTTATCGTGAATCTCTTCATAAATTTCTTCATCACAATTTCCGGATTCACGAATTTCAAGAAAAGCTTCATAAAGATAATCTAGTGCACACAACTCACTAGCAATTGGTTCATCATAATTGGATCTCTCAAAAAGATTAGCAAGCGGATGAGGATCCATAGATCTTAGGTTCTCTATTTAGCAATAAATGAACAACTATTCCAACCAAACGAGCAAACGAACCAAGTAAGAAATCAAAGCAAATGAAAAGACGAACAGAAGAAGGGCGAATAAAACGGCAAGGGTGAAGTGGGGGAGAGGAAAACGAGAGGCAAATGGCAAACAATGTAATGCGAGGGAGAAGAGTTTGTGATGGATACTTGGTATGTCTTGACTTGTGCGTAGACCTCCCCGGCAACGGCGCCAGAAATCCTTCTTGCTACCTCTTGAGCATGCATTGGTTTTCCCTTGAAGAGGAAAGCGTGATGTAGCAAAGTAGCGTAAGTATTTCCCTCAGTTTTTGAGAACCAAGGTATCAATCCAGTAGGAGGCTACATGCAAATCCCTCGTAGCTACACAAACAAATAAGAACCTCACACAAGGGGTTGTCAATCCCTTCACGTCCACTTGCAAAAGTGAGATCTGATAGAGATAATAATGAGATAAACATTTTTGGTAATTTTATGATGTAGATTGGAAAGTAAAGATTGCAAAATAAAATAGATCGGAAACTTATATGATGTAAAATAGACCTAGGGGCCATAGGTTTCACTAGTGGCTTCTCTCAAGATAGCATAAGTATTATGGTGGGTGAACAAATTACTGTCGAGCAATTGATAGAAAAGCGCATAGTTATGAAAATATCTAGGAATGATCATGTATGTAGGCATCACGTCCGCGACAAGTAGACCGAAACGATTCTGCATCTACTACTATTACTCCACACATCAACCGCTATCCAACAAGCATTTAGAGTATTAAGTTCGTAAGAACAGAGTAACGCATTAGGGAAGATGACATGATGTAGAGGGATAAACTCAAGAAATATGATATAAACCCCATATCCTCGATGGCAACAATACAATATGTGCCTTGTTGCCCCTGCTGTCACTGGGAAAGGACACCGCAAGATTGAACCCAAAGCTAAGCACTTCTCCCATTTCAAGAAAGATCAATCTAGTAGGCCAAACCAAACTGATAATTCGAAGAGACTTGCAAAGATAACAAATCATACGTAAAAGAATTCAGAGGAGATTCAAATATTGTTCATAGATAATCTTGATCATAAACCCACAATTCATCGGATCTCGACCAACACACTGCAAAAAGAATTACATCGAATAGACCTCAAAGAAGATCAAGGAGAACTTTGTATTGAGAATCAAAGAGAGAGAAGAAGCCATCTATCTAATAACTATGGACCCGAAGGTCTGAGGTAAACTAGTCACACTTCATCGGAGAGGCTATGGTGTTGATGTAGAAGCCCTCCGTGATCGATTCCCCCTCTGGCGGAGCGCCGGAAAAGGCCCCAAGATGGGATCTCATGGGTACAGAAGGTTGCGTAGGTGGAAATAGGGTTTCTGGTGCTCCTGGATGTTTTCAGGGTATATGGATATATATAGGGAAAGGAAGTCGGTCAGGCGAGCCACGAGGGGCCCACAAGGGTGGGGGCGCGCCCACCCCCCTGGGGAGCACCTCCGTCTCTCGTGGCCGCCTCGTTTGTTTCTTGACGTCCACTCCAAGTCTCCTTGATTGCGTTTATTCCAAAAATAACTCTCCCAAAGGTTTCCTTCCATTTGGACTCCGTTTGATATTCCTTTTGTGCGAAACACTGAAATAGGCAAAAAAATAACAATTTGGGCTGGGCCTTCGGTTAATAGGTTAGTCCCAAAAATAATATAAAAGTGTATATAAAGCCCATTAAACTTCCAAAACGGGTAATATAATAGCATGGAACAATAAAAAATTATAGATGTATCAGTGACAATGGGGTATTCTATTGATTCACTTGATGTATGTTTTGGTGATCAACTTGCGGGTTCTGTGACCTTGGGAATCTATGCATAGGGGTTGGCACACGTTTTCGTCTTGACTCTCCGGTAGAAACTTTGGGGCACTCTTTGATGTTCTTTGTGTTGGTTTAATAGATGAATCTGAGATTGTGTGATGCATACCGTATAATTATACCCGCGGATACTTGTGGTGACCTTGGAGTATCTAGGTGACATTAGGGTTTTGGTTGATTTGTGTCTTAAGGTGTTATTTTACTATGAACTCTAGGGTTGTTTGTGACACTTATAGGAATAGCCCAATGGGTTGATTAGAAAGAATAACTTTGAGGTGGTTTCGTACCCTACAATAATCTCTTCGTCTATTCTCCGCCATTAGTGACTTTGGAGTGACTCTTTGTTGCATGTTGAGGGATAGTTATATGAGCCAGTTATGTTATTATTTTTTAGAGAACTTGCACTAGTGAAAGTATGAACCCTAGGCCTTGTTTTGAAGCATTGCAATACCGTTTGTGCTCACTTTTATCATTAATTACCTTGCTGTTTTTATATTTTCAGATTACAGAAACCTATATCTGCCATCCATATTGCACTTGTATCACCATCTCTTTGCCGAACTAGTGGACCTATACAATTTCCCATTGTATTGGGTGTGTTGGGGACAGAAGAGACTCTTTGTTATTTGGTTGCAGGGTTGTTTGAGAGAGACCATCTTTATCCTATGCCTCCCACATATTGATAAACCTTAGGTCATCCACTTGAGGGAAATTTGCTACTGTCCTACAAACCTCTGCACTTGGAGGCCCAACAATGTCTACAAGAAGAAGGTTGTGTAGTAGACATCACCCCACAAGTCGGGATGAGACTCCGGACAATGAGAGTAAAGAAAAAAGAGAAAAAGAAAAAGAAAGAAAGAAAAGAAAGGGAAGAAAAAAGAAAAAGAGAAAAATAAACAAAGAGAGAAGGGGAATTGTTAGTATCCTTTACCACACTTGTGCTTCAAAGTAGCACCATATTTTTCATATGGAGAGTCTCATATGTTGTCACTTTCATATACTAGTGGGATTTTCCATTATAGGATTAGTTGCATACCCACTTAGTTTTGATATGGAGCTTTCATACACTTATAGCTCTTAGTGCATTCAGTGCATGGCAATCCCTACTCCTCGCATTTATATCAATTGATGGGCATCTCCATAGCCCGTTGGTTAGCCGCGTTGATGTGAGACTTTCTTACCTTTTTGTCTTCTTTATATTTACCCCAATCATCATACTCTATTCCACCCGTAGTGCTATATCCATGGCTTGCACTCATGTATTGCGTGAGGGTTGAAAAAGCTGAAGCACGTTAGAAAGTAGCACTACAAAAAAATACACTTCCGTGATGATACGTGTTTGTCACAGTAGGTCGCGTTTTTGTCATGCATGTACATCCATGACGATTTTATGACAAAATCAAGATAGTCATACCTGTGCTGTCGTAGAAGTGTTCCATGACATTACCAAAATTATCATCACGGAAGTGTCCACTTCCATGATGATAAATCGCATGTCACATAAGTGCTTTCATCAAGGGTGACCGACACATGGCATCCACCGTAACGGAATGCCGTTAAGCTATTGGGTCGGGTTTTGGATCCGATAACCCTTTAACAACCCAGACCAATGGGAAATTTCCATGTGTAAAATTCTGATTGGCCCAAGGGAACACCTGTCAGCTCGTTAGTGGGCCAGATGTCGCCCATCCATTGGAGGAGACATGCCTATGATACGTCGACACGTGGCTGGGCCCAACCGAGGCCCATATAGGTTAAAAAGGCCGGCCCTGTCAAAGGCTCGTAGTACTTAATCATGTACGAGTGGGCCAGCCCAATAACGACCTGTTTAATAAAGGACCATTTACGGCCCGAAGCCAGATCTGGCCCGTTAATTGTTCACCCAATATTTGGCCCATTTACGGCCCGAAGCCAGATCTGTCTCGTTAACTGTTCGCCCAATATTTGGGCCCATTTGCGGACCGAAGCCAGATCTGGCCCGTTAAATGTTCACCAAATATTTGGGCCCAACTACAGCCCAGTGACTTTCAGCCTGTTAGTGGCCTGATGTGGACATGGGCCCATTTCAGCCTGGTGTGACTTTCGGCCTTGGAATGGCCCGTGCTGCCCATGGGCCATATATGGTCCGATGGGATATCGGGCCCACTAACGGCTCGTGCTAAAGGTGGCAACAGTTAAGCTCAACCTGACTTTGGGCCTGTTAAAGGCATGTCGGGTAATTTGGCCCGTTGATGCCTGTACTAAGCTTTCGGCCTCTTAAAGGCCCATGATATTAGTGGGCTAACTAAGGCCCGAGATATGTTTCGGTCTGGTAACGGCTCGTGAGCTAACTAGGCCCAAAAAGGCCCGGTCTACATTTTAGCCTATTGAAGGCCCGTCGACGACTAGTGAAAATTGAGGCCCAACATGCATTTTGGCCTGCTAAAGGCCCGTGGTTTCATCTCGGCCGTAACAGGCCAGTACAATATTCAACCTGTTAATGGCCCAACGCTACCTGGGCCAAATTAAGCGCTGGGTCGACAAAAGGCCGGTGTAAGTTGTGGGCCTGGCGCAATGTGTGAAGGCTCCAATCATTCGGGCCCAAGAAAGATGCAGGCCTGCCCAATTGTGGCCCGCTAAAAACCAGGCCCGTTAGAGTCAAATGTTTCGGCCCGGTCGACTACATCTGATTTTTTTCAGATAGCGAATGATGGCAGTAACTAGTAGGAATTAAGAACAAACCTACTCTATACAATAAAAAAATTACGGCATAGTAACAAAGAATAAACCTACACTATACAATAAAGGATTTAAGGTATATTACATCCACTTGGCATCGAAGTTCGCCACTAGTGATCATAAAGCCCAATGAAGAAGCATATTACAAAAAATGGGCACCATTGCAGCGTAACAAAATAATACTGAACCGAGGTTAGCCTTGCGGGGGAACTGTTGTGAAAGCTGCTGAGCAAGGCTGTGAGACCGGCCTAGCATGTCGGTCATAGCTTGCAGGTGTAGCTCTTTAGCGATGAGGTTCTCATTGGTGTTCTCTGCAATCTTTCTTAGAGATAGGACTTCAAGTCGAAGTTGAGTTGTAGAATGCCTTTCTGCTAGAACTTGGGACTGAAGAAGTCGAACTGATTCAGACAACGAATTCTGTGAGCTTGTCTGACTGCTAGTCTTAAGTAACTTGAACGCTGCATCAAGACAAGACTTTGGGGTTGTCTCGCTATCTTCAAGATGTTTTGCCTTCTTTGCTGCAATATATGTTGGGTTTGTCTCACAGTCTTCAGCAGACTTGTGCATGCCATCAGGCATATCACCCTGAAACAAAGCAGAGAGATGACAGGTTTTGCACATGTATAAACAAAGATGATAACTGTGCTGTCAATTCCATCCAATTTCAAATTAGAAAATAAAGAGTAAGTTCAAAATATCAATAGCACAATTTGGCATTGTTCATAATGCGGGAGCTTCACCACACTACTGGATTACCATGTCAACATAACAAGCATAGATGAAGGGCAAAGAAAATCATTGTATCTATTTTGGATAATGTGCATGGCATGTTGTTCATATCATCAGCCACATCAGTAAGATAAAACAGGAGATGACAAGGTGCAAACGTGGGATGCTTCACCACACACTGGATTATAGATCCACAAAAACAAGCATATATATAGGGAGTATTAAGTAATGTGCATGGTATGAATAAGGAATTTGGTTTTACAAGTAAAACTTAGAACTTACGGTTCTTGCGAACATGCATTTTGGTAGAAACAACAAACTAAACAGCAGTAAATGATAGGGAGTATGAGCAAATTAAACCGCAGTTGAGGATAAAGGCTTTAGAAGGACTGGCTTACATTAACAGTTAACACTGGGTTTATAATGCCCTTCTCCATGTCAAGGGAAGGATAACTCAAGAATTTTAGCACAGAATCTTCTTCATAAGCATTGCCTATACTCTACATTTTGTAGAGAGTAATTATAGATATGATAATACTAGAAGGGATAGAGGATAATGAAGATAAGATGAAGATTGATGCTACATAATCAACTACCAATCCCTGGAAGTACAAGCATTACAGGACAAAATGTACTGACAAGAGCAATAGGCTACACTTCTGCACTGGCATTGTCTATGTATTCTACTTGTTGCTAAGATTAAATATAGATCTGTTCTTTTTAGTAAATGATGGGCGAGGGAGATAAGATGCTGAATTCTACATAATAAACCAATCCCTCTTCCCATAATACAAGAGTGTTTTGAACACTAGTGTACTGTACAAAACGTTTTTATATTATGGGACGGAGGGAGTAGCTGTTAATGTACGTACAGTGATAGACCACATTCAGTCCTTACAAGAGGACTGCAGAGCTAAACTTCTTCAAAAGCATTGGGTTGATTCTAAATTTATGTAAGAGTCCATACGGATCTTATAATGTCCACCAAATGGACGATTACGAGGCTAACATGTGCAATGATGCTACATAATCAAACAGCTATGAAAGTAAGTATGGTCATATAGGGCAAGAGGTACTCACAACAGCAATGCAGTGTGCAGTATAGTTGCGAGATTCTGTGGTCCCTTGAGAACGAGTGTTCTTCTACTAACAGTTTTCGTACAAGTGAGACATTAAGGCAAATGCAGAAATGTAGTTCAAATTATGATGTCATATCATAGACAGTACCTTACGCTACAGCCGAGACCAATGTATAACAAGATTATTCCGTTCATCGTCGGATAAATGTAGCACCAGAGACTTTATAGAAATTTTGTTCAGAGGCTTGCCATCGAAGTGCTCTTGCCTCAGGTAGGAACGATACTTCATCAACGAGTGCTTGAAAAGCGCAACCAACCCTTGCTCGTCTTCACAATCCAGTTTGCTCCTCGCCTATTTAAAAGAATGAAATCTTGTGTCTTCTGTCAGCAGAAACATATGCAGTAATGACCATGAATAACATTAGTACATTACTGATGTGTATGTTGCGGAGGAAGACTGGAAATTGTTCTGTGTCTGCGGTATAATCTTTCCATGAAGGAAGGATGCGCATAAAGTTCCTGAAAACAACATAAGTTTCGTCTTCTAAACTACGAAGAAATGGAACATGGGTCCTAGTTGCTGCAATTGGGGCTCTCTCTGGTTCGAAAAGGGATTTGGCAACTGGATTTGGTGTACTCTTTGCTGGAATGGGGGTTTTGCGTCGTAGAGCTGGTGCTATGTCAACTAGCATAATCATACTGTTTGCTGCAGTTGGGGTCTGCTGAGTTGGGGCATCAGAAATGACTAGTGTAGTAGGGCTAGAGTCTGCTAGAGTTGGGGTGTTTTGTGGGTCAGATGATATTACAACTGCACCTAATGGGCTATATGATTTATCAGGTGCCACTACCTTTTCCAAATACTTTGCTTGTGCTCCTCCACGATCAGCAATCTCCCTCTTCCTTTTGAATGTCTGATACACAAGAACAATATTTGAATGGATAAATATGGTATGATGACAGATGGAACATGTACTGAAAATGGATAGGCAGGGCGTATTCACATACACGATGTGTAAACTAAGATAATGGCAGTTCAACAAAGTAGAAGCAATGCAAAGCATCAGTTGCAAGATATGTTCGAGCAATGTAACCTTGGAAAGTTAGAGCAAGTACCTTGATGGGTGAATAAGATAGGGCATCTTCCTCCGACTCCTCCACTAGGGAGCTACATTAACTTAGGTCTCCCTCTAGCTCAGAATCACTGTTAGGATCATCATCTGAGCATGAATTTGTAGGTGGAGAGCGTTTGCATTGCATTGCATCCAGACTTGATTTCAGTCCCTTAATGCCAAGTTTGACAGCCATGGCATTGTTCTGCTTTATTCTTTTCATGCATAATCATTATGATGTTTTTCAGAATCCAGATTCATGAAAACATAAAAAGTAGTCAGATTATCTATGGAATGCATTGCGGATTCAACTCGAAGAGTGTCTCCCTATAAACCCATGCATATGCAAAGTTCACCTCCCCAACCGTGCTGACCAGACCACACACAAAAATATAAACCCCTTATGTCTCTATAACAGGCAGGCACACATTTCAAAACTGAAGTAGGAACATTAGAATCATTTGAAATTCGTATTTGAACAAATAAACTAAGCAATTATGAGTGGCATAATGTTTAGCTTCAAGGGTGGAGTGTTGGTAGTGTGGCACAAAGCAAGTAGGCAGATTGTATTCCATGTAAAAGATCAAAACCTATGTAAAAGCTGGAAATGACACTTTCTTTCTATACAATGCAGTGTTCGTTGCCCACACATGATGGAAGAGATCGCATAGAGAAATACTATTCACTCATGTCTACGGTTCCAGTATTTAGAAACAGGGTGGTCCACCCTAAAAGAATATTGACAACAAATATGACAAGGCAAGCATAGATGTAGTGAATCAATCATTTACTTGTGAGCTTACTAGGACAAGTATGCAGAATTGTAACTGCAGTAAGAGACTGTCCAAAATCTGAATGAAGAAGTTTGTCTAGCAATTATTGTTTGCAACTAATTGATGTGAATAATTGGATATTATATCGAGTGAGTAAGAAAGACAAGTAAAATTGTCAACAAACCTGGCTTGCAGTAGTAATCTGGGTCAATGTCACTGCGACCAACAATCCAAAATGACTAGTGTCTGTTCCGAGGGCCGGAATTTTGAAAACCCTGTGAACTTTAGAGGTACTAAAGATTATCGAAATACATCTGAACCATTAAGTGTAGGTAGCAATGAGCACACAACAAACCCTAATGACAGTCCTGCCTAATGAGTAATGAATCAATTAGAAAATGGGTGATGAGGAGTGGCTGCTGAGTGTTGAGGAAGTATCTCAGGATAAATCGGGTTGGCTTGGTGGGTGCTGCACGCCTGAGCCCTGAACGGACTGGGAAGGTAGGCACGGCGGCGCGCCCGGGCAGCAGTGACGCTGTTGGGGGAGCGGCTCCTGACCTCCTGTTAGTCCGGCGTCTCCTCCTAGAGTCATGCCGTCCGGGGACGGTAAGTCGCCCGCGAGGCAGGCGGCTGGGGGAGAGTAGACATCGGAAGCGCGCAGCAGAACAGAGAGGAATCGGGGCCTGGGACCACCCAAAATCCCAGGGTGGGCCAGCCCACCGTGGGCACCCTGTAGAGATACACACCCAAGCGGCGAACATGCATTTTCGAAACTAATTTAGGAACATTTAGCTGACCAATTAAACAACTCTGTTTTAATAATATCAGATTCGTATTTAAAAAACTAAGCTTGTTTAGCTTGATGGGTGGAGCAGTGTTATTATGACAAGAAGCACGTATTCCGTTCGTATAGTGATCATAAAAGGGGGAAACTCTAAGCATATTTTTTTAGCAGAAGAGGGTTTCACCTCTGATTTCTATTAAAGAAACCACCACGGAACCAACATGATCCATTAAACCCTAAGCATGATCAATTAAACCGTCTTATGACTGTTCAATGGCAGATTTGAAGCTGCAAACCGGATAAATGATATTTAGCATCCATTGGTTGCTTCGAACTAAGAACTAAATTCTAAGAGCTGAAAAGAAAGTAGAGTAACCAAGTTAAGATCTATTTTCTGGTTGAGATCAATAAGTTGAGGAGATATGAAGTACCACCACTCTTGCGGCGCCGTGTAGGCATCGGGGG
Source organism: Triticum dicoccoides (assembly GCF_002162155.2). Lineage (NCBI taxonomy): Eukaryota > Viridiplantae > Streptophyta > Magnoliopsida > Poales > Poaceae > Triticum > Triticum dicoccoides. The sequence continues at coordinate 133,305,446 of NC_041385.1, forward strand.
TGCGATGGCTGTCGGTGGCGTTGAAGCAGATCTGCGACAGTAGACGGGTGCATCAGGGGATAAGTCCCATTGTGGTGGAAGAGAAGGTCGTGTGAGCGGCCCCGACAAAGAGGACGACGGCGCCGATGAAGCGAGAGGATGCGATGCAAGGCTATTGGTCCATCGTCGTGGATGAGAAACGTCCATCTCTAGCAGTGGACGACGCGGTCTTGATAGGTGCTTCGGCATGGTGGAGGACGGTGTCGATGGATGTGGTGGAGGATGGCGGCGATGGATGGGGTGGCGGACGAAGACTGGTGTGGGGATGGGGTGTTCTAGCACGGACGGTGTATGAATGGGAAAATGGAGGGAGAGGTATGGGAACCATGTTTTTGGGATGCGCCTATCTGAAATATGGGGAAGTTATGAACTTAGCCCCCGTTTAAAATTTGGACGTCTCGTCGGTTGGGGATAGGAGTAATCTCGCATCTCGCCAATATTTGCCCAGAGTGATTTCGGGCGAGGAGAGGGTGGTTGGCGCCCACGGTGTATGAACGGGGCTGACATGTAGGGCGGTTGTGTCATGTCTGAGTGAAGTTACAAACCTGCCCCTATTGAAAATATTTGCCTACATCGATTTTGGCCGAGTCGAGTTTGTTTTGCCGCCCACCGTGTATGAATGGGGAATGGAGGGAGAAACAGAGGTCTTTCGGACGAGCTTGAATCAAATGTGTTTTGCCGCCCATGTTTGACGCCCACCGTGTTGGAATGGGCTCAGAGGCGGTTGTGTCACGTCTAATTGAGGTTACTAACCTAGCCCTATTTAGAGCAATGGAAATCGGGCCAATGGATTGTCCGTGTAATGGGTAGACAGTAATTTCCATCTCCCAAACACTTGGCTTCGGGCAGCTGACGTGGGAGTGGACATTTTGCCGCTTCTTTCGAATTTTGGGACAATAAGCATCCACGTTTACCCTGGCAACTAAATTTGAATCCATTTTGTATTCCTATATGAATCTTTGTAAATCATTCTATGTGTTTTTATATATCTTCAAAAGGACGATAAAGATGTATTCCACTATCATATATGAATATGGTTTACAAATGCCGATACTCAAATTCAGAAGCTAGAATCCCGTTTAAGGTGAATTCGAATATTTGGAACACTTCATGTCCAACTTAAATGTCACACGCAGCATAATGTGTACTCCCATTTAGATATGTACACAAGCAATGTATCAAGATTCAAATACCTAGTCAATCAACCAAGAATGTACAGAACTAACAGACATATAAACACTTATAGAGTATATTGATCAATAATTTCAACTAACATACATAAGCCAGGCCGCTGTATTTTTTTTGCTACAACAACATCCTTTTTTAGCCAGCATCTTGGCCCTTTCCGATGCGTGCCACTTATGGTCCATCTATACTACTATTATTGTTGAATGCACATTCAACCCGATTGGCATATTTGTAGGTCTGGCACAGCAATCCAAATGAAATATCTCCGAGTCTTATCAATTAATACAAACTTGTGCTCAAATAAAATTACAAACCAAAAAACCAAAAACAAAAAACAATTATTACATGATCTCTAAAACAACTGGTTTGATTGATTACATGAACAAACAACACAAAGGTTATTCAACGATGAAAAGAACATTTCACCTATTATTTACCAAGTGGGCATTTAATTTCCTTTTTTCCTTCAGGACCTTAACTATGTGGTCAGTCTCAGCTTGCTTCATTTTGAAATCCACCAAATATTTAATGGTTGTCTTGAGTACTACTTGTGATTGTGCTGTTTGCTTTCTGAACATGTCAACTTCTTCTCTAAGTGCAGAAGCAGAATCTCTTTCTACCACTAGTTTAGCCTCTAGAGCATCAGCAGTTGGCAATTCATAATGCACGATTGGGTCGGTGCCACTGCTGTGGGATGATGCAACGTCCATGTGGACCTGGCTCTTTGATCTTGGGCTAACCTGTTTTGCCATTAAAGTTCCGATTGGATTCAGAAAAGTTGAAGTTAGCAAAACATCTCAACTGGGAGTTAGAACAGCAAACCAGTTAAACAAACAAGGAATTAAAGAGTTTCACTTTGATGCTGAAAAGTAGTTATTAACATCATTGTAACCCGATGTTGCAGCAGCAAAGTAGTTAAACAAACAAGTAGATATTTAAGTTAAGGCAAACAGGTAATTCTTAACAGTAAGTATCAAACACATAGATAGGCACAGTCTACAACAGGAATAACAGGCCGTGGCATTATGTAATCAGTATCAAACTAAATTAAGCCAAGCAACGTAATTGAACAATTTTGCAATAAGTGGCTAACTAAAATTCCGAGAAGTAGGTAACTGAACTTATGCGAGTTCTTTGTACACGCACACTGCAACTTCTTTTTCGCTTACAAGGTTGTATGAAGGAGTCCTTGTCATCAATTGCTTGGATAGCAGTACCAATACTTCTTTCTTCCCACACTGCATTGGTAAGTCGAATGGTTAATCTGGTAAGATGGTGCGTCCTTGATATGTTATATGAGTACGTGTAGTCAGACTAGTTGTAGCCACACATATCACACTGGCTTTTACTATATATTTCATGTGATTACTTTTGGCATATCGAGATCTAAGAAATCTACAATAGGATGAGAAGACTGGCATACTTCACATTATTGGTGAACTCAGTTCATAGAATCAAGCAATTCAACCATTATGTGGGTAAATCAAAAGAGCCACTGGAGTATTTTTCACTACCCAATCATACAGACAAAAAGGGGCGATGCCACCATAGGGGCTGGTATGGGTGGCCACCTCAGGTGGCTGGAAAGTGTGCACCTAGTTTGAGTCGTCCAGGTTGCCCCAGGCTAGTTTTGTTTGTCCCAACGCATGAGCAGGCAATGTAAAAAATGAAGAAGAATGTTTCAATTTGGATGGGCCAATAACATAAGTGCAAGGCATGCCCTATAGAAGGCTCGCGGCCCAAACGAGCGCCTCCCATATCGATCGACAGTAGGAAAAATCCCAATTCATTCGCTCCAGCCTCCAGTCTGGTTCACTCCTAACCTAGACGCCGCTGGACAGGCCGACACAGCACTTCCTCGCGCCCTCGTTGGACAGCGGTCGCTGAGCTTCAAGCGAACGGAAGGACAAGAAGATGAAGATTCAACCCTGGGTGTAACCTGCATGGGAGGCAGCGGTGGCAGCACATGCATGGTATCGAGCTTGCGCAAACGGACAGTCGCAGCTTGCAAGAGTAGCATGCACAGTGACCAGGTACATCACATCCCTGATTATATCTAATTCAACTCTTCAATTTCTGACCAATAGTTAAACCTGACGGTGTTGTAAAACTGCTTGTATGTAGGGAATCTATGAGAAAATGAAACCAATTTCTACTTATTTTATAACTCCCCCTATCAATACTGAACTGACTGAATCTCATGTATCTAATCAAGTTTCCGATGCAAACATACAAGCTCATGTTGTTCTTGAGCCTGAAGTGTCTAATGAACAGACTTCTAATGAAGGATTTGATACAAACAATTTACATGCTCCTGGTGATGAACATATAGTGTCTAATGAGGGATCTAATGCAAGCATTTTGCAAGCTCATTGAAGGATTTAGTGTCTAATAATGATCTGCTATGTTGAGAGAGACAAAGATTTGCAGGCATTGATGACAAGCAAATTATTGTGCATTTTCATAGCTTGAGGAAACGTCGAGACCATCTACCAGAAAGTCCCTGTATCATGACAACATAGCATAAATACTTTTCTAATCTGTTCTTTGAAACTATTGGCATACTTGTGCAGGATAGATATATTGATATGCAGTTTGCGCACTGGTTATAGGTACAATTACACTTCGATATTTTCAGCCAGAGAATGAATAATTCAAGCAGGTACAGACCATGTTTTTAGTCCTTGTACACCATGTTGCATTTTGTGTTTTTTGGTGCTTGCATCATTTAGTGTTTATAATCTGAACTACTTTGGATCATTAGCTGGTTTTCAAAGTGCATGTAGCTTCACATTTCTCAAGTTATGTTGATTTTCGGAGTGCAAGTGCCTTCGTATTTTTTAAGTTAAATGTTCGCCCCTGGTAACTTGAATTCTTGGATCCGCCACTGCACACAAATCATACATGAATGCCAGTACGAATTAAATGAAATGCATGGACTTACGCTAGCTTGCTGTACAGGCTCACTGCAGCTCTCCTTGCGCTTGGGATGTTCCATGTACAAGTCCATGTTACCACTTGCTTGGATGTGCATGCCTTGTGCTCCTTGCATCCCCCTCTGCATTTTTGACACGGTGAATGGTTGATCAAATAAGAGGAATCGACCTTGATGTTGTACCGGAGGACAGATACTTACAAGGTTATATGGGTGTGCAGGATGTGTACCAGATCCCGTAGCGTCGTCATGCTTCGCTAAAAAATGGATTTGCTTGTTTCAGATGATATCTCCAGAAGAAATAAGAGTTAAAGTCAGAGTTGCATAGGCGTGTAAGCTAAGAGAGCAGTGAAAGGATATCCAACATCGTCGGAACAGTGCACAAGGGAGTGATGTGTGGATACCAAGTTTGGGCCGGCGTTTGGGCATGCTCGCCTAGCTAGAGTGCGGGTCACTTTAGAGCCGTTGAGGGTCATGCACTGGCGTTGGCTGGCCGCGCACAGATGCATATCTTGAGTGGCAGCGGAGCGCTACGATGCGGTAGACGAGACCGTTGGTGAAGCCCCAACAACCTCGGGGGGGGGGGAGGGGGCGGAGGTGCGACGATGTGCTCGGTGAAGTAGCCCCGGTGAGCTGGGAGACGGCGTCGGTGAAGCGCACATGATGCAGTGGAAGTCGGTTTCTGTGAGGCACGTCGGTTTCGGCGACTGACATTGTCGGTGGACCACCCGGTGCGGTGGACGAGGGCGTAGATGAGGTAGCTCCAATGCGGTGGTGAAGCGCGATCGTCATCTTCGTCGTCATCGTCCGACACAGAGGTGGGGAAAGAGACGAGACGAGGGGCGATTCGAACTTTGCTTGGGTTGGCGGCGAATTAGGGATTTGAGCAATCTATGCGCGGAAGGGGGCGATGGAGAAGAGAGATTTTGCAGGGCTAGAATTAGGGCCGCCAGATATTTCAATCCGAAACATGGAAGCGTAAACTTATTTTGTCGTCGTCCTTTTGGGGGGGAGTAGGGGAGGGAGGGACGAGGGAGGGGGTGGGTGGCTGCGTGCTACGCGTCCGTCCCACACACGCGACCACCCCGACAAGACTATGACATGTGGGCCCAACAGGTGGCTGGCCCACATGTCAGTGACCCAAAGGCAGGTGCCTTTAAGGCACCGAAGCAGCGTCCACCCCGACACGACCATGGTTTGCCTGGTGCACCTACATTTGAGAATGCAAACGAATCTTCTTTCATTTGCAAACGAATCTGTATGTATTACCATGCCCGTGTTTTCCTTGCAATAATTAGTCATTCGAAACGAGATACTCCCTCCGCTCACTTTTGTAAGTCGTTTCAGACAACTTAAAATGAACTGTTTTGCACATTGTCTGAAATGTCTTCAAGGTCTTATAAAAGTGAACAGAGGGAGTACTATAAATTAATTAATGAGGAGTTATTTGAAAAAAAATCAAAACGGTATCCACGCTAACGTGGATTAGAGTGTGTGTCACACAGCGATCTCCAATTCTAACGTGGATTTCGCATTTCACTGTATCCACGCTACTTTTTTAATACAAATTCATATTTATATGATGAACACCATGGTAGTGAGAAAACTTTTGGATGGATTCAAACATATGACCTACAAAAAAGCACAACAAATTGAGTCAATGTCAACTTTTCGAAACTTAGTATGGCACGAATTGGAAATAATTACCCGTATGCATGGTCCTCAGTTCAGATCTTACAATGTACACCGAATTGAAACATCGATATTAAGTCTCGTACTATGTACATTCAAAAGTTGTT
>NC_041385.1:133311652-133321936 GCF_002162155.2 Triticum dicoccoides
CCGCACACACACTACATACTTCCTGTATCGGTCAATCTTCCTCTCCTAACCACCTTAGGAAGCTATCGGTTTCCAACACACGTTCATTCTTTATCTCCATGTATCAATCTCTAAGTTTCTCAACTACACAACCCCTTTTCCCAATCTGTTACCAAATGTATTTACCTAACACACCTGCCATTGCGCCCCATGCCGAGCTCTCTCTCTCTCTCCCTCTCCCTCTCACCCTCTCGCGCTAAATACATGCATTGCCTATCTAGCCCCCCAACCTGTCATGCGCACGCACGCACGTTGTATATCTAGGTCACTCCCTCGAGACTGTCTCACTCTTTCTTCCGCATGGTGGGCCACACTCACTCAATCTCGCTCTCTTTATCTGAGTCTCGTTTAACCTCGTTTTCTTTCACACACAAATGATATATCTCCCAGTTCGGGCCTCGATCGACACACTCTATACTCTCTCACGCAGATTGTCTATCTAGGTCAGTCCATCCAAGCAGCCGCCACTCTTTCGACCTCATGGGGGCCATGCTCACTCAATCTCTCTCTCTCTCTCTCTCTTTCTCTCTCTCTCTCTTTGTATGTCTCGATTGACCTCGCTCTTTCTCGGACAAAAATGATATATCACCATGTTTGAGCCCAATTCGACCTATTCACATTGTATACTCTCTCACGCACATTGTCTATCTAGGTCACTCTCTCCAACCCGTCTCACTCTTTTGATCGCACAGCGACCCTATGTGATCGATTGACCTTGCTTCCTCCCACACACAAAATATATCTACACATCTGTGACTGGATCATCTCTCAAGCTCTATCTTACAGCCCTCACCCTTGCCAAAAGCTCAATCGGACAATCTCTCACCAGAGCATATATATCTGTTCAATGAATGTCGGACCACACTCACTTTGTCTCTCTATCTATATGTCTCTCGATTGACTTCGCTTTCTCACGTTGTATCTTCCATGCATTGAAGCTACCTCTCCATCCCTCACAAAGCCGGAGCTATTTACATTGCGAGGGGCACTCCAACCTTGGATTAATTTGTGTAGGCATTTATTCCGGTTGGTTTAGATTATATTTTCGTAGCATTCGGGCCACAACTACTCCAAACACCGTTGCAACCTCCGCAACTCCCCTAGTTGATTTCCCTCTGGCTCGGTCACCGCTCTCTCGCACGTCCTTTCTCACCTTCAACGTCGCACCATGGTATTATTGCAAAAAAAACTCTGTTGTTCTCTTTAATTATTATAAATAAGCTACAAAACTACACACCAATAGTCCACTTGGAATGGAACAAATTTCGACCCACAAATTAAAGTGCTACAAACTAAACACCAAGGGGCCCACATGTCATGACACAAATTTGGACCCATATACAAATTAAAAAATAAAGGACGAGGATCGAACATGCGACCGGGCCTTCAAGCCGCACGTCAATAGGCAACATACGTAGAACAACAATGTTTGTTGTACCCCCTTTGTTCATATAATATTTTTATGTTACCACAACCTATTTAATGGATAACATGTAATATTATTTTTAGTACTATTCGCCTTCACTTACTGGTGGGTTCCATGTGTTCTCTCTCTCTCTCTCTCCTCCACTTCCGCGTTTAGATGCACGGGCAAACACGAAGAACTCGCGGGCGATGTTGTCGTTGACCATAGCTGGACGTGTTCACAAGTCACGGCACCAGTTTCACGTACTAGCAGCACTAGTCAGTGTGTATTGCAATGCCCATTAATTTGGAAGTATATTAAGTGCATGCAGATATTAAGTAGGATATTATTTGCGTGTTACTATGTGATTAGCACTATTTTTGGCATGAAATTAACTGCACGCTAAATGTGTTGAGCGCTCGACATTGAAGCAGTCTAGGTCGTTGGATGACAAGGAATACATGTGGCTTGTTGACATTTTATACTTAATTTGATATGGCTCTAGAAGAACATTCAATCGATCAAACCATAGATTTCGTTCAGTCTGACTCCGACTTTAAATTATACGATGATCAATATAAAATAAACAAAAATGATAAACGTTCGGATTTTAAGCATGGCAATCCGAACGTTTTTCATGGCAAATTTAGATTACGCAACGGCGGCGGCGGCATCTTGCGGTGGGAAGCGGCTCCTCTGCCGTGCACTATGTGTCGTCAGGCCACTGACCGACGGCGACGACGGCGTCTCGCGCTGTTGTTGGCATACTCCTGGACGTTGGCCTAGCTTCAAGGAATGCCAAAATGTTCTGGACTTCAGAGCGAGTCAACTGGCGGGAGGAGGCGACTGGCGTTGGTGCAAGGAAGCGGTCGACGGCGGCCATCCATGCCGCTGAGGGGGGCACTGGCACCTACACGGGGACAGGCGCTGTCAATGGCACGGCGGAGACATTCATGTGCACGGGCACCGGCACGGGCATGCACGTCAGTGGATGCGCAGGCGCATGCGCTGGCAGGTGCACGGGCACCGGCATGGGCGTGCACGTCAGTGCATGCGCAGGCGCATGCGCTGGCAGGTGGACGGGCGCGTGAAAGTCGACGGGGACCTCGTGGAACCCCGTGGGATCAAGATCGGCGACAATGTGCGGCTCCCAGCCCATCAATGCCACGGGGATGGGCGCTGGCGCAGTCGGGGCGACGGGAGCCGGAACGGGAGCGGGGACAGGCGCGGCGTCTTCCCGCAAGGCTAGTTCAAGCTCGTCCCAAAGCGCCTTATGTTCTTGAGACTCCGGCTAGGTATCTTCCTCAGGAAACTGGAACACTAAGGGCAGACCATCGTGATGCGGCATGGCGCACGTTTAGGTCAGGCTAGTTGGAGGTAGAGACAGGAGAATCGAAGAGGAAGAGAGAAGATTGTAGTGATACCGGGTAGTGCGGGGTTGATTTTAAACTGCGGCGTCGGCGACATTAAAAGTGGGAGCAGTTGGGACGAAGGTGGGCGGCGAAGCCTGGTCAAAGGGCTTGCCTCCCGGTGAGCCTGCACAACAATCTGCTCGCACGCCTCCCTGTCAGCCGGCGCAGCGGTCTGCTCGCACGCCTCCCGCTGACTCACACGCTTGCTCGGACGGCACCTGCTGATGATAAGTGGGGACTCGTGGCGGGACATAAACACCCACGGTTTCAATAGTGAAAGCGTTCACCTTAACGTGACAGGTCTTTGTTCCAAAATACCTTGGCTCTTCATTTGTGCAACTTGTCATAAGCAGCTTGTCTCAAATTGAAGAAAAAACTTACGAAGTAATATTTGTGCCATATCACATGGCCATGCTCAGTTTAAAGAATTTATGCTCACTTTTGGATTTTCTGAAATTTAAGATCTAGGATTCGAAACAATATCATAACCTGCATCATGCAATAAATTTTCAAGCATTACATCTGTCGTGTTGTATTTCTTAAGAAAGGATTTGGTCAAACATTTTGCTTAGTCAGACTTCAGACAAGTTATATATGCAGAGTAAAAGGATAATCCCTCCGTACTAGTGCATTGCCTGATATATTAACTCAAGTACTAGGCACGAACAAACGGGCTCAATTCTGTGCTCATCCTGGTGTAGTAGTAGTAGTATTAGGCAATGCAGTTTACGGGTGACCTTGACGAGCGGCGACCGAGGGAATTGAACCATGCTCGGCACGGTAGGTAATGTTGTCTAGTTACTAAAGCATACCTCCGTTGTTCATCGGTAGTCATTATGGACCGGGGACATGAGGGGAATTTCCTAGGGCTGGAATTCTGGCCACCAGATATTTCGACTTGAAATGCTAAGGCTCGACTGGTTGGGGTTGCCTAATGTGCATACCACGCACGCCACCGAAGGACACGAGCCCGGTTTTTTTATTTTTTTTATTTTTTTAGGATCAACACGAGCCAAGGTCTGGCTGGTACGCCATTGGGTCCTACCATTCGAGAATATGAAAGGAACCTTTTAAATTGCCAAACGGATCTATGTGTATTACAATACCCGTATTTTCCTTGTAAATACTAATCTCAACGTGGTAATTGATTTATGACAAGTTGTTGAATTAGAGTGAGTTTGTGATATAGTGATCTGAACGTGGATTTCACATTTCATGGTATCCCTAGTAAGTTTTCCAATGCAAATTCAAATTTAAAAGATGAACAATAACAATATGGAGGTGAGAAAACTTTGTATGTATCAACCATATGACCACACGCACACACACACACACACACACACACACACAAAGAGAGATGCACGAACACAACAACAATCGAATAAGTATAGTGCATCTATTTTTCCAAATCATGACACGAATTCAAAAATACTCCTTCTATTCCTAAATATTAGTCTTTTATAGAGTTCAACAAGTGACTACATACGGAGCAAAATGAGTTAATCTAGACACTAAAATATGTCTATATACATCCGTATGTGCCAGTCCATTTGAAATCTCTAAAAAGACTAATATTTAGGAACGAAGGGAGTAAAATGTAAGACATGCATGGTCCTCAGTTCAATATTTAAAATAAACATGAAACTGAAACATGAATATTAAGTCTAGTACTACAGTACATGTAAATGTTGTGTTTAGGCGGAGCTATGATTGTCGGGGGTCAAGCCCTCGACCTTACATAAAATTGTGGAGCTTTGTTTAGGGTTGTTTAGATTATATTTGTCCCCACAACCACCGATTTGTTGTGCACCCCCCACCCCTCCTCCCCGGGAAAAAATCATGTGCCCCCATACCTTAGATGCTATATGCCGATACGAGTTGCTTGGAGCTTGTAGATCTGAGATATAGCAGCTCACATGATGTATCTTAATATTTTTATAGGAAACCTTGATGAGTTTGAGAATTGCACACAATTTGTACAAAAACTACTCAGATGCCCTTGGATCCCATATCCAACAACCTCGAAGCTCGTATCACTGTAGCATCTAAGATGAAGGAGGACATCATATTCTCCTGTATGTAAGAATATCATGTGCTACCACACCTTAGATGCTTTGGTGATACAAGCTCTTCGGAGCCGTTGTTTGTCACCCAACACCTCCTCGGTGGTTCGAATGGTTTTTTGTAGAAAAGCCCCAAAATAATTCGGCCATTGCTTACAAGCACAAAGAATGTTCAGATGCCATTGGATCAAACAACCTCGAAGCTCGTATCACCGTAGCATCCAAGCTGCGATAGCACCTTATGTTTTCTCGCACGGGAGAATATGAGGTGCTCCCGCTGTCAGTGTCAAAACCGGAGGATCTCGGGTAGAGGGTCCCGATCTGTGCGTGTTAGGATGATGGTAACAGGGAGCAAGGGACACAATGTTTACCCAGGTTCGGGCCCTCTCGATGGAGGTAAAACCCTACTTCCTGCTTGATTAATATTGATGATATGAGTAGTACAAGAGTAGATCTACCACGAGATCGTAGATGCTAAACCCTAAGAGCTAGCCTATGATGGTATGATTGTAATTGTGATCGGCCTTCTAAGGACCATCCTCTCCGGTTTATATAGACATCGGAGAGAGCTAGGGTTTACATGGAGTCGGTTACAAGGAAGGAAACATAATATCCGGATCGCCAAGCTTGTCTTCCACGCAAAGGAGAGTCCCATCCGGACACGGGCCGAAGTCTTGAGTCTTGTATCTTCATGCTTCAATAGTCTGGACGATGTATATAGTCCGGCTTTCCAGACACCCCCTAATCCAGGACTCCCTCACCCGCACCGTAGATTATATGGTGATACGAGTTCATTGAGATCTAATAGCCCACAGTAGGAGGTTTGAATGTTTTTGCAATATACGGCTGAGAGAGTTTGGGAAATGCGCAGAAAGTACAAGTACTATGCATGTGCCATCTGATCACTGATCATACGACCTAGATGCTCATATCACCGTAGCGGGTAATTAAGCTACGGGGAGCACCTAATATGAGCAACAGGGAGTCATTGGATCGAAGATGCAGCGGCACACACGAGGCCTGGATGTTTTATTTGCAAAAAAACTTTGGAGAGTTTGGAAATTGCGCATAATTACAAAGACTACTCCCAAGCCATTGGATCTCACTTCCAACGGTGTAAAAACTCGTATCACCATAGCATCTAAGCTGTGGGGTGGATGTGATATTCTGTGTCGCTGTTATTTTTGTTTGTAAACTTGCAAAATACGTGTAACTCATGCCGTTACTTGTCTAACCGTGCAAAGTGTTTGTTCAAAAAAACCATCCTACACTGAAATATCGGAACAACACACGGGGGTCCCACTTGTCATTAATCAAATTTGGACCTAAAACTAACAAATCTGAAAGACGAGATTCGAACTGGCAACCTGGACTACAAAGCGTAAGTCGATAGCCTGAAACAACAACGGTTGTTGGCTTTGTCCCATAACTTGATTTTATATAGTATTACGTTGAGTAGAGTAGAGGGAGTGCCTCGTCAACATGTGCATGACCGTTGTCTCACTTACTGGTGGGTCCCAGGTATGCGATCTCAATCTCTCTTCTCTCCATCGTCTATCCTTTGCACGGGCACACACGAAGAGCGGCGCTAGCTTGCCGTAGTGTTATTACAACTAAAAAAGCTTGGAAAATAGAGGAATCGCCTAGAACAAGAGAAGTTGTGGCTGGTCGAGACGGAGCTAACCACATCTATCCTTCGTGCCACGTTTGGATGATGAAGTTGTGTGACTAGTGTGGTGTTTTTGACCGACTGGATGGGTCCCGAGGTCGAACCATAGGTACTATGTCTGATGCAGTATATTTTCACATGCACATTTTCCCTCCGTGCCGAGACGTGGCACACCCTATCGCGCGGTTTCGGGGTCCTCCCGGGTGGTGCACGCATATACTCTTCGTGACATGGGACGCGCTACCGCGCGTTTTCTGGGTCCTCCTCGGTCATAGCGCCGAAGCAAGTAAATGAGTCGTCAAATCATGAAAGACCACCTTTCCCGCCGAGTACATCAGTGAAGCACGGTGGCTAGCTAGTTGGGCTAGTTCGACCGATTAGCTAGGCCGCCGCCACATTTGTTTTTTCACCCCTTTTTTTATCTACTTGTCGGCAGGTAAATTTAAATATCCACCGCGGCGTTGCTCTGGTGTTTGGGTGCGGCAGGATTTTTAATTTTTTGATTGACGGGAGCAGGCGCGGCAGGATTTTTAATTTTTTTGATTCACGGGAGCAGGCGCGACAGCAATTAGTCACGATGACTCCGCCTGTAAAACCCACTGCTCCCTGATGTGAGAAGTCGTCGACTGGTGTTTTACCATGGTGAAAACCAAAAGATTCCCCACTCCTCGGCTGGCTCCCTCTACCTTCCCGTAGACTGCATTGCCTTTCAGTCGTTTCGCCCCCTTTGCTTCCTCTCCCCATTGCTTCTACCTGGTGCCATGGCGGCGCAGCAGATCACGGAGTCCGAGGTGAGGCGCCTGACATAGGAGCTCCATGCCAAGGATGCGGAGCTCAGGGCCAAGGACGTGGAGCTCCATGAGCTCAAGGAGGAGAGGAGTGCCAAGCTCCTCCATTATGTGCGAGAGTTCACGGAGCTTCAAAAGCGGCAGGCGTCCACCACAAAGATGCTCGAGGCGTCGGTGGCGTTGCTGCAGAAAGCGGGAGATACGATAGGCCGTCAGGGGAGCCGGCTGGAGCGCGAGTGGGCCGATCATGATGAGGTCCAGGATCGCCTCAGCCACTTGGTGAACCAAGTTGCCACGCATGTGTTGCGGCTGTGCGATGCCTACCGTCGTGCAAGCGCGACGATGCCGACCGTCGGGCTAAACTCGTTCGACCACCCAGTCGACTTCAATGAGTTGCGGCTTCCTGACCTAGTCTCCTTCTTCACCTATATCTCCGAGAAGCTGAGTCATCTCCGCGCGATGGTGGGGGCTGAGCTGGACAAGGAAGGGTTGCGGGCTGCCATCACCGTTGCCGGGCGAATCCTTTCAGGGCTCCGTCACCGGAATCTATTCATGCCATTGGACGCCGTCTTTGACGAGCTGGCTCCCGTTGATCGGGAGCGGGCTCTGCGGGCGGTTGCACCCTGCATCACTAACGTCATGCGCCTCGAGAAGCAGAGGGACTTTGGTGGTGTTTAGGCACCCTCTGCATGGGCATGTCCATGTCTCGGCGCAACATGACCATTGGATCAAACTCAGACGGTGCAGATCAGTCATTGTAGCACAAAGCGTGTGGGTGTGTTTGGTTGCATTCTCATCTCAATATGTTGTTTCCTCTTTGTGTATTTTTGTTGACCTACTAGTGTGGACTCATGCACCCTTCATGCACTCTGCCAAACCCCCAAAAGTGGGTCGAGAAGGGAACTTTTGCTCCCATCCCGTGCACCCTTCATACACCCTGCCTAACACTATGCGTGCTTCATATGGTTCATGTTTCGTGGAGTACTGTAGCACCGTACTCTCCGTGTGCTGTAGACCTACTTCTGTTAACATTGATCTCATCGTTCATTCTCGACCGGACAGTCGAAAAAACGGTACTATGTTACATATAGGAGTAGTTGACATGCGCACAGCATCATTTGTTATCATCATATCTTACTACACAAGCAACAAGATTGTGTAGTACTGACGTATGAACCACTGCGCATGCCTAGTAGTAGGAGCACTGTGTATGTTCAAGTGGCTGCCGTGTTTTGCACTCCTTCGTCGTAAGAGTGGAAACGCTTGATGTAATCATTTTTTCATAAAAACAATGGACACGCTCTACCGTGTGGATCCTCCTCCAGCCATGCACTAAATTACTCACTTTCGCCGACGTGTGGGACAGCCAGCACCTGGGTCCACCAGCCATGCACTAAACTACTCCGTAGTAGAGTGACGGTAGACTACCCCCATCGAAGCGCCGCAGTAATGCCTAATGAGCCGTCAAATCACAAAACCTCCTCCTTTCCAGCAGTAAGTTGGACAGATGAAGCAACCATCATTTCACTCTTCTCTCTCAGCTTCCTCTCTTGAAGAAAATCCCCACTCGCTTTGCTTCTCCCTCATCTCGTTCCTCCTTTCACTCTTCTCTCTCAGCTTCCTCTCTTGGATGGACGCTAGAGCACCGGCCGACGTGATATTTATGGCTCTGGCCAAAACCATCGAGGCTCATGGTACGAAGAAGCGCAAGCACCCCGCCGAGACTACCGCAGACAAGCTCAAAGCCATCGCCCTGTCCAAGCCCCCCTCTCCAGG
This sequence comes from Triticum dicoccoides, assembly GCF_002162155.2. Taxonomy (NCBI): domain Eukaryota; kingdom Viridiplantae; phylum Streptophyta; class Magnoliopsida; order Poales; family Poaceae; genus Triticum; species Triticum dicoccoides. The sequence continues at coordinate 133,320,805 of NC_041385.1, forward strand.
ATCCCTCATTAAGCAAGTCTAGGTAATGTCTCTTGTTGACGATCTTTTTCTCGATCTTGATCGTGTTTTTTCATCTAAGACGCAGTACTAGTACTGGTAGTACAACTTTCTGGGTGATCTTGCATGTGATTTTAGTGTGCCAAATGACAGTTCTAAATTCCTCTTTTGACCAAAACATGCGAGAGGTTGACACTGATTTCTTATAGATTACTTTCAACTACTCCCTCTGTCCCAAATTTCTTGTCCTAGATTTGTCTAGATACGGATGTAACAATTTTGGGACGGAGGGAGTACTTTATGAACATCAATGCTACCTTTGAAGAGGGTATATTTGCCTCAGTAACTTGTGTTATGGATATTGCAAGTAATCCCTCTGCTCTCATGCCTTTGAAGACATGTTCTAGTGTCTTTGTTCACTCATTTCTGTGCGTATATGTAGTCATATATGGAGTATAATATCGAAATCATCTTATATTTCTGAATGGAGGTAGTAATAAAATATAGTTTCTATTTGAACTAGAACCAGGTCTGCGGTGGAGATGAAGTTCTCAAAGTCATGCCATGTGAACTGGAAGACCTGATGATGAGTTCTACTGCTAAACTATCTAGCTGCTGTGTCCTTCTCGCCACGTGTCCTGAACTAGTGTTTTCCTGTAGCATTGTTGTCAGGCGTGTTCTCGAGGCTATACTTGACCACAACAATTTCCTGGTTGTGCCTTCGATTACAAAGGGTGTGGTTCTTGTAAAGCTTCCCAACGAATCTGATGTGGCATGTCTTCATCATCATGTTTATGAGCGGAAAGACCACTCTGTTAGGTTTTCCAAGGGTGACAAGATGGTGATGGTGCATGTAGACATCTCTCACGAAGTCCATGTCCTAGTCAGTTATGCGGGGTTCATCCTGTAGGGACGACGCTTTGGTGCCTTAAGGCACCTACCTTTGTGTCTATGACACGTGGGCCCAACAGGTGGCTGGCCCACATGTCGGTGACCCAAAGGTAGGTGCCTTTAAGGCACTGAAGCTGTGTCGGTGGCAAGAAATAGTCTACAGAGTTTAATTAGTGCAACTTTGCTTGTCTGTAGTAAGTACTATTGTTTAGTACTTGATTTGTGTTTGTGAATCCTGTATTGT
>NC_041385.1:133322114-133390331 GCF_002162155.2 Triticum dicoccoides
TAAAGCTTCCCAACGAATCTGATGTGGCATGTCTTCATCATCATGTTTATGAGCGGAAAGACCACTCTGTTAGGTTTTCCAAGGGTGACAAGATGGTGATGGTGCATGTAGACATCTCTCACGAAGTCCATGTCCTAGTCAGTTATGCGGGGTTCATCCTGTAGGGACGACGCTTTGGTGCCTTAAGGCACTGAAGCTGTGTCGGTGGCAAGAAATAGTCTACAGAGTTTAATTAGTGCAACTTTGCTTGTCTGTAGTAAGTACTATTGTTTAGTACTTGATTTGTGTTTGTGAATCCTGTATTGTTTAATAGTACTGCCGCTTTTGGTGTGTGCTCAGTCCTGAGAACGGTCTATGTTAATGTTTGTCCACTCAATTCAATCTGTATATTTGAAGTATCTAGATCATCTTTTTTGTGAGGGCGGTTTATCAATTATGGTTACACTCCAATATATGTATGCATTGCAGGGTTTATCGCACCCACCAGGATTTCCAGTCCCATGGATGTTCGGTCCATACGATTTGTCATGACCTTTGGACTGTCCTGCTTGTGGGAGTAGGCGGGGCCCCTACATGCCACGCATAGTTGGACGATCAATCTTCTGTTTAGTACTTCAACATAGTGATTTACTGGTAAGGATTCACTCGTGTCACATCAAGTAAATCTTATTGATTTACTGTCTAAATCTTGTTGATTTAATGTCATGTTTTCTTTGTTTTCCTGCAATTTTACGATGTAGGTTTTGCCATATGACATTCATCAAAAAATAAACCGTTTGGTTTGCTCTACGATGGCTATTTTTGCAGGTATCACTTCTTATGTCGTGTTAGTAACAAAGGCACTGTCCATCACTTATATTACTGGAAAAAATTGGACCAGTCTGTTGTCTGAGTACAAGCTGAATCCCTATGATGAACTGCAGTTTGGTTTAACAAAAACGCCATTAGTCCTTCTCGCGTTTAAAAGAAATGAAGAAAAAAACTGGATCACGGTCACGGATCCTAGTCAAGTTAGAAAGCTGATCATAGCGTACCAGACACGATCGCCGCTGTCTCGCACATCGGTACCACCTTCAGCAACGGATCAAGCACCGACAGTTGCTCTAGCACTAACAACGGCAACAACTCAATCTGATCTAGCTGAGGATTGGGCACCGACCGCGTCAGCGGATCAGTCTGATCTACCGGAGGATCGGTAATCGACACTGGCACCTGCTCCGACACCAGCACCAGCTCTACAAGGAGCACCATCTCCGGCAGCGGCAGTGGCAGCGGCACCTGCACCAACACTTGCACTTGCATCTGCTCCGGCCTGTGCAGTTGCACCGGCAACAGACTGGGCTCAAGTTCTCACTTCATATACCAAAGTCCTTACAAAAACCGACATGTCCACCTTCTTGGTAAGCATTGGCCGCCCAAGTGCTTCGTTCTTTTTTCTTTCCATGTTGTTTCACATGATTCACTGTGTTGATCTAACTTTTTGGGTATGTCATCTTGTTTGCAAACAGAGAATTCCTAGAGCAGCGAGGGAGTCATTCAACAATCCGGGCGACCGCGGCCAAGTTTCTCTTACCATGTGCAGCATTGGTGTGAATGAACCTGCTCAATATACCATAAGTACAAAGGATGGTCTGATGATGATTGATGCTGAAGGATGGTCAAGGTTCAAGTCTAAATCATATCTTGCGGTAGGGGATGATGTCAAAATCGAACTTTCTCGGCAAGGAGAGCTGGTCCAAATCAACTTTGAAATTCTTCAGTAGCAGCACACAACTACCGAATTGATCTATCCTCCGAGAGATTTTAATGTAATAATCTGGCATCGTGAAACAAGTGTCCTGTGTGTATAAGTAGTACGACAATATTATTTATCGCATGGTATATCGTTGATAGAATTGCAACTCTGATTGTTGGTTAGGAACTGTCGTTTGATTTCATTCCAACAGCTGTCGTGCTTTATTCAATTTTGTTTATTCGCCTTGCGACAGCATCTAAAACTAGCATCGTACCGATCACTTGCAATATGAAAAGCGCTGAGGTAGAACACATGGGCCCCCAAACATGCAGGGTGGGCCTGTGGCCCAAAGTCCAGAACCGTGAGCCTGTCTGAGTATTATATTCTCAGCTGAACCCTCCATAAAAAAAAGCTGAACCCCCATAATGCATGTGCGTTGCACGTAACATCAAGATGCATTTGTATGAGTATTTTATCTTGTGAGAGAAAAGGATGAACGAGGGAGGGCCTAATTTGCAAATGTGGAGAGGTGTGTGGGTACCCTTTTGCAAAATTGCCATAGTTTCCTTCCTATCCGTCAGATATAAATCGGACGACCTGTATTGCAGGATGGCAGGCACACCATCATCACCAACTCGTCTATACTGTGTTAAAAACAACTCTATTTTTTATAATTATATATGTTATATATATATTCCCCTTGATTTTTCATATGTATAAAGTTCTGATATAAAAGATTTGTATATTTCTTTACAGATGGAGTATCTCTCTGTCAAAAAATATATTTATGTGTAACTAGTTACTCATGTCTTTCCACTTCCTCTCGCTGATATGTGGGGCAACCGGCAACGGGGTCCACGTGCCATATGCGCAAATTAGAGTGCACAACTGCACGGTAGACACACCCCGGTCGTAGCGCCCAATGAGCCGTCAAATCACAACCCCCCCTTTCCAGCTTTACAGTAAGCTGGACGGACGAAGCGGCAATATTTCACTGGGCCTGAATCCCCTTCTCCCTTGTCTGCTTGTTCAGAGAAAAACCCCTCTCGGCGATTGCATAGGGTTTTCTCATGGAGACCCAGGTACGAATTCTTCATCCATCCCCGATATATCCAAGTCCCTTGGTCGCAGGTAATCCTAGGATGGCAGCCGCCACCGTTGATGCATTTTTCTTCCTACTGAATCCAGTGTATTCCATTTGCAGTGCCCAAAGTGCGAGTACCCTATAGGTTTCTGCGCCCTCGGTGAGACGCCACACTTGTTCCTTCTCATCCTAACACAAGATTTTAAAACGCGCACAGTATGTTCCTAAAATCCTCTTTTCTATCTGGGAGGGTGGGTTTTTTTTAACATGTTTTCGACTAATTTGGAAATTTGGATTGCTATATTTGGATAAAAGGTACTACTAGTACGATGGTCAACACTGATGTGAAGGATGAAGTTATTTCTAGATTTGAATAGGGAATACATTGTGTTCTCATATTATTTTTCCTGCAGTGTATTATTTGCTCTGCCAGAACACATGTACTCAACATGAGTAGCCTTGCCATAATTGAATACACTAGTTTAATGGTCACAGTGAAGACAAGCCATGGATATAAGTTCCGAGTTGGGTTCATGAACCAAGAAGATCTTTGCTTTTTTTATGGCCGAACTTGGATAAACTTTCTCAAGTGTTACGGACTGAAAGTTGGCGCACGAATGTTGATGGAAATAGCAGAACCTGGTCTCATCTTCACTGTGATCTTCCACCCCGACGTCGTTCCAATTGTTCATCCATGTTAGTTTTGTATCTAGTTTTGTATCTGGTTCTTGCTTGTTGCCTCGATTACTTCTTAATCCACCTATTATGTCTAACTAATCACAATTTAACTTTAGAAGTAGCAACGAATCTCTCGCGAAGATGCTACTTCTAACTAATATTTTCTTATAATTGGTGGCACGTGTAGGTTTTTTCAGAGTTAAGCAGGCTGCTCGTTTGTTATTCTGTAATAACTCGGTTGTTACTGATGGCACTGAAGTTGACTGGGTCGGCATCCACAAGTTCCTACACCTTATTGATCGTCTTGAGGTCCTTGTGGGGCGTTACAATGGTGGAAGGCCACATGGGATATGTGTGCCACTGTTGCACTCGTTCAACAGGTCCAACTGTGTCGAGAAACTTATGGTACGAGCTGTTTTCTGTTATTTGTTGTTCATAAACTATTGCTTATACACGGTTTTACAGCCGTGATCTTCTTGAAACAGAAACTGCCCAGTTCTATTGTTCCTATACGGATGCCTGACCATGGTCGGGTCAGACTTGCGCTTGGTCACAACATGATGTTTATGTTGACCTACTCAATTCCCCTTGGAGGTGAAAAGATACTTATTCATAGGTGGTCTCAAATAATGAAGGCCCGTCCATCTTGGAGAATAGGACAGAAGATCATGTTCATGCTTTTCCATGGCTCTAAAGTGAATACACTGTTTATTGACCACATTGCGAGATGAAGCCACTTTCAGAAGGTTGTGGATGCGCGAGGTGGCGAATGGGCCTTGTCCTGGGGCTTGGCGGCCTCACCCTTGGTTAACTGTAGGCAAAGTAGCACTGTTCGAGGCGTCTGTTGTACGGTTGAACCTGTATAAGTACTCATACTGCTTACAGCTTTGGTTGTTAAGTGCCCCTGCTGGTTTCAGTCAAGGTTGTTAAGTACTCCTGTTGCTTTTATAGTCTATCATGTTTCTACAGTCATGTCTTCCTCCAGCCGCCAAAACCAAACCAGCGCCGGTGGGGCCGCCTGCTTCTGCCTCCCACGGGTGGTTGCGCCTCAGCGCACGCATCGCTGCCCCACTGTCTCCTAGATCGTTAATGCCAACGTCCTCCACGCGCTTTGGTGCGCTCGCCGCGGCGCCGCCCTCTCGCATTGTCAACATGGTCAACAAACAACATGAATCGGCAGAAGTACGTGGAGAGGATGATAGTAGGGGCCCACCACGTTAGTGTATGGAAAAATAAATTGCTTCCTCCTAGTGTTTTCCTAACATCTGGGACCCACGACATTGTGTGCGTATATAGTCAGTAGACAAGAGAACATCACAAGATCGGCTGACACCTAGGACGTAGCTGCTCGAGCAGTACTTTTTTTGTTATTGTTGAGACGGAGCGGGGTTTGAACTGGATTGTGGCCCGTCTAGCCGAGGCTTATATTTTATGTTCACCATGTGACCAGCCCAGCTATTTTTTTCTTTGTGAAAATGAGCCCAGTTTATTTTTTCTGAAGAATACCCAATCCAGGCCTACTTATTTTTCTACACCCTGATGGGCTGCAACTCTTTCAAGAAGCCTGCAAATTTTGAAAGTAATATGAAATGGGTTGTAAATATAAAAACAAATGACAAATTGGCAATTACTTTATAATTTCTGAATTTTTTCACATTTCCAGATTCCTATTTCACTGGGCATTAACCTAAATTAAATATATCTTCAAAGTACTTTAAATCTGGCTCGACATTTCGGTAATAAAGATAGTTTGGAACCCACAGAAATATGCGAAATTGGCCCTGGCCAACCAAAAAAAGACTGCAATAAATTGCATAAGAAGTTGCCATGAGCTATATATAAATTCTTAAAAACAAGAGGAAGTGGTCTGACTTGTGGGCCTATTTAGTTGACGCGTATGCAAGAATTTTTTTGTTATTATATACGTCAACAAAGGATTCTAGCAGACGTAATTGTTGGATGTCAATCCAATGGCCATCGTGTTTCTTCAATCTCTAATCTTCTTGCTCCAGCCGCCAAAGCAGCGCCAGCGGGACTGCCTACTCCCGCCTCCCATGGCCGGTTGTGCTGCCGTGCAGGCCTCAGCGCCCCCTACTACTCCCACTGCTGGCCAGGGCATCCCTCTACTCACCCACACCCCCAGTTATTCTGCGGCGACGGCAGCCTCACACCGCAGCCGAACCGGTGAACCCTCGTACTCCTCTCCGTGCGGGCTTCCACTGCCGCGTCTTCCCCGGCTCTGCATCGTCCCCTTCCTAGGCCTCGCCGTCGTCCACCACCATGGTGCTCTCGGCGCGGCGTGGTCAATGTGGTCAATGACCGACTTCCATCGGAAGAGTACTTTACATGGAGAGGCTCACAGCTGGGTCCATGGCAACCGCAAGGAAGTTCCTCCTTATTACGCGGAAAATAATTATTCCTCGACCTGATAGAAGGGACCCACCGGACGGGCCACCAGTATTTCGCAAAAAAAACATTTCCCCTGACTATTGGGACCCACCGGATGGGCCACCGTATTTCATGAAAAAAAACGTTCCCCCCGCTGTCAGCTTGGACCCACCAGAAGTGCCTCCTTATTACGCACAAAAAATGAATACCCCCTGCTAGCTGGCACCAACCTTGGTGGGAGGCTGACTTGTGGGCCTACTAAGTTGACGGGGACTGAGGGCTTTGTCAACTTAGTCAATACTCCAGTGACCGTATGATGTCCATCCAATGGCGATAGTGCTTCTTCAACCTCTGGTCTTCTTGCTCCAGCCGCCCAAAGCAGCGTGATGACCCACAAGTGTAGGGGATCTATCGTAGTCCTTTCGATAAGTAAGAGTGTCGAACCCAATGAGGAGCAGAAGGAAATGATAAGCGTATTCCAGTAAGGTTTTCTCTGCAAGCACTGAAATTGTAGGTAATAGATAGTTTTGTGATAAGATAAATTGTAACGGGTAACAAGCAATGAAAGTAAATAAAGTGCAGCAAGGTGGCCCAATCCTTTTTGTAGCAAAGGATAAGCCTGTACAATTTCTTATAATGAGAAAAAATCTCCCGAGGACACATGGGAATTATCATCAAGCTAGTTTTCATCACGCTCATATGATTCGCGTTCAGTACTTTGATAATTTGATATGTGGGTGGACCGGTGCTTGGGTACTGCCCTTACTTGGACAAGCATCCCACTTATGATTAACCCCTATTGCAAGCATCCGCAACTACAAAATAAGTATTAAGGTAAACCTAACCATAGCATTAGACATATGGATCCAAATCAGCCCCTAACAAAGCAACGCATAAACTAGGGTTTAAGCTTCTGTCACTCTAGCAACCCATCAACTACTTATTACTTCTCAATGCCTTCCTCTAGGCCCAAATAATGGTGAAGTGTCATGTAGTCGCCTTCACATAATACCACTAGAGGAAAGACAACATACATCTCATCAAAATATCAAACGAATACCAAATTCACATGACTACTAATAGCAAAGACTTCACCCATGTCCTCAGGAACAAACGTAACTACTCACAAAGCATATTCATGTTCATAATCAGAGGAGTAATAATATGCATTAAGGATCTGAACATATAATCTTCCAACAAGTAAACCAATTAGCATCAACTACAAGGAGTAATCAACACTACTAGCAACCCACAAGTACCAATTTGTGGTTTGGATACAAGATTGGATACAAGAGATGAACTAGGGTTTTGAGAGGAGATGGTGCTGGTGAAGATGTTGATGGAGATTGACCCTCTCCCGATGGGAGGATCATTGGTGATGATTTCCCCCTCCCGGAGGGAAGTGTCCCCGGCAGAACAGCTCCGCTGGAGCCCTAGATTGGTTCCGCCAAGGTTCCGCCTCGTGGCGGCGAAGTTTCGTCCCGTAAGCTTGCCCACGATTTTTTCCAGGGTAAAAGCCTTCATATAGCAGAAGATGGACACCGGAGGGCCACCAGGGGGCCCAGGAGACAGGGGCGCGCCCCCCACCCTCCTGGCCAGGGTGTGGGCCCCCTGAGGTGTTTCTTCCGCTCAATAACTCTTATTAATTCCAAAAATAAGTTTCGTGGAGTTTCAGGATTTTTGGAGAAGTGCGGAATATGTTTCCAATGTTTGCTCCTTTACGAGCCAGAATTCCAGCTGCCGGCATTCCCCCACTTCATGGTAAATCTTGTAAAATAAGAGAGAATAGCCATAAGTATTGAGATATAATGTGTAATAACAGCCCATAATGCAACAAATATTGATATAAAAGCATGATGCAAAATGGATGTATCAACTCCCCCAAGCTTAGAACTCACTTGTCCTCAAGCGGAAGCCGATATCGAAAAATAGGTCCACATGTTTAGAGATAGAGGTGTCGATAAAAATAAAAAACGGACATGAGGGCATCATGATCATTTTTATAACAGCAACATAAATAGATTTTGTCATATGACTTCTTATGCTCAAGTAACAAACAATTCACAATGTCAAGTATGGTTCATAAACTTCATTGGAATCTAACAAACTATAATCTCAGTCATTGAAGCAATTGCAATTTATCATAACATCAGAAAGAGTCAAGAATAGAGCTTTTCAGCAAGTCCACATACTCCACTATCATGTAGTCTTCTACAATTGCTAACACTCACGCAATACTTGTGGTTATATAGTTTCAACAGAACACTGAGAAAGATAGGGGCTTATTGTGTTGCCTCCCAATGTACTCACCTTTGGGTGATGTCAACAATAATAATTCATGCTAACTTACATCCAATCGGATATATATATCAAGATCTTTCAAACACGAGGAGCTTGCCAAAGGATAAAATGAAAAAGGGAAAGGTGAAGATCACCTTGACTCAAGCATAAAGTAAAAAATATAAAGTAAAAGATAGGCCCTTCGCAGAGGGAAGCAGGGGTTGTCATGTGATTTTAGGGTTGGATGCATGAAATCTTAATGCAAAAGAGCGTCACTTTATATTGCCACTTGTATATGGACCTTTATTATGCAGTCCGTCGCTTTTATTGCTTCCATAAGAAGCTCGTATAAAGCTTATTTTCTCCGCACTAATAAGTCATACATATTTAGAGGGAAATTTTTATTGCCTGCAACATGACAACTTACTTGAAGGATCTTACTCAATCCATAAGTAGGTATGGTGGACTCTCATGGCAAAACTGGGTTTAAGGATATTTGGAACCACAAGTAGTATCTCTACCTGGTCCAAGGAATTTGGCTAGCATGAGGGGGAAAGGCAAGCTCAACATGTTTGGAAGGTCAATGACAATATACTTTAACTAAGATGTGAGAAAACATAAATCATTACGTTGTCTTCCTTATCCAACATCAACTCTTTTAGCATGTCATACTTAATGAGTGCTTCACAATCATAAAAGATGTCCAAGATAATATATTTGTATGTGAAACCTCTCTTTCCTTATTACTTCCTATTAATTGCAACAATGACCAAAACTACGTTTATCAACTCTCAACAACTTTTATGCCTCATACTTTCTATGTGTGAAGTCATTACTATCCATAAGATCAATATGAACTCTTTTATTCTCTCTACTTTCTCAAGATTATAGCAATATAACAAAGCCCTTGACTCAACACTAATCTTTATTATAGATAGCTCACGAACTCGATTACATAAAGAGATCATAAAGCAAAACTCAAAACTACTTGATACTAAAACTTCAATCTACTAGATGAAGATACTACTAAAAGGATCGAACTAAATAAAATGTTAAAGATAAGAGTGTGATGGTGACACGATACCAGGGCACCTCCCCCAAGCTTGGCAGTTGCCAAGGGGAGTGCCCATACCCAGGTGATTATGTCCTCGGACGTGGTGAAGTAGGTGTTGTTGATGATGTAGGCTTGTTCCTCAATTTAAGCTTGAGTATACTATTTTGCTCTTTTAGGTCCTCGATCTCCTGCTCAAGGCTTAATACTCTTTTGCACAATTCATGTTTATTTTCCTGCAAGAGATGAAAAGGGATAAACTCGATCTTTGGCTTCTTCGCTCTATCAGGGAGGCTTGACTTTTTAAACTCCACATGCATGTCCCCAGGCTGAGGTAATGGGGATTCGTCCTCGTCTGAACTCGTCTCCTCCTTTCCCTTAGGCTCATAGTCTTCTTCTTCTTCAAAGGTCCAGCCATCATGCTCCAAGTGCCCGTAGACCTTGGGGTCTGCAAGGTAGTCAGCCACATAGCTTTCCCCTTCCGAATCCTGAGATGACATATTGCTCTAAATCTGTAACAGAACAGCTCGAAACAAAAACAAAGGATAATTGTGTGATACGGTGGTCAAAACCTTCGGGAGTTTATATAATGAATTTTTACCGACCAAAATACGTAACATGCAAGAAAACGGAGTCCAGGAGGCACACGAGGTGGCCACGAGACAGGGGGCCGCGCCCAGGAAGGGTGGGCGTGCCCTCCACCCTCGTGGTGGCCTCGTGTCCTTCCCGTACTACTTCTTTCTTCCTACAATTCTTAAATATTCCAAAACTGCTAAAAATTGCCATTAGAATTGTTTTGGAGTTGGTTTACTTACCGTACCACATACCTATTCCTTTTCGGGTTCTGGAACGTTCTGGAAAGTGTCCCTTATGTATTCCTCCGGGGTTACGGATTCAATAATATTAGTTTCAACATTGATAGGATTACCTGAGATATAATGTTTAATCCTTTGACCGTTCACCACCCTCGGACTTGTGCCTTCGAAGTTGTTGATTTTTATGGCACCCGAATGATAGACCTCCTCAATAACGTAAGGGCCTTCCCATTTAGAGAGAAGTTTTTGTGCAAAAAGTCTTAAACGAGAGTTGAATAATAACACATAATCACCTACGTTAAATTCACGCTTTTGTATCCTTTTGTCATGCCAGCGTTTGACTTTTTCTTTGAATAGCTTGGCATTCTGATAGGCTTGGGTTCTCCATTCATCAAGTGAGCTAATATCAAACAACCTCTTCTCACCGGCAAGTTTGAAGTCATAGTTGAGCTCTTTGATAGCCCAATATGCTTTATGTTCATGTTCTAGAGGTAAATGACAAGCTTTTCCATAAACCATCTTATATGGAGACATACCCATAGGATTTTTGTATGCAGTTATATAGGCCCATAATGCATCATCAAGTTTTTTGTACCAATTCTTTCTTGATCTATTCACAGTCTTTTGCAAAATTAATTTGAGCTCTCTATTTCTCAACTCTACTTGACCACTAGACTTCGGGTGATAAGGAGATGCGATTCTATGATTAACATCATACTTAGCAATTATCTTACGGAAAGCACCATGAATAAAATGTGAACCACCATCAATCATAAGATATCTAGGGACTCCAAACCTCGGAAAAATAGCTTCTTTAAGCATTTTAATAGAAGTGGTATGATCAGCACTACTAGTTGGAATAGCTTCTACCCACTTAGTAACATAATCAACAACAACTAAAATATGTGTATAACCATTAGAGGCAGGAAAAGGTCCCATATAATCAAAGCCCCAAACATCAAACGGTTCAATAACAAGAGAATAATTCATAGGCATTTCTTGACGTCTACTAATGTTACCGATTCTTTGACATTCATCACAAGATAAGACAAACTTACAAGCATCTTTGAAGAGAGTAGGCCAATAAAAACCGGATTGCAATACCTTATGTGCAGTTCTATCTCCAGCGTGGTGTCCTCCATAGGATTCAGACTGACACTTCGGTAGGATATGTTCCTGTTCATGATCAGGTACACAACGTCTAATAAAACCATATACTCCTTGTTTATCAAGATGTGGGTCATCCCAGAAGTAATGTCTTAAATCATAAAAGAACTTTTTCTTTTGCTGGTATGTGAAACTAGGAGTTATAAATTTAGCAACAATGTAATTAGCATAATCAGCATACCAAGGAGCAGTATGAGAAGCATTAACGACCGCTAATTGTTCATTAGGAAAGCTATCATTAATAGGCAGTGGGTCATCAAGAACATTCTCTAACCTAGACAAGTTGTCTGCAACGGGGTTCTCAGCTCCCTTTCTATCAATAATATGCAAATCAAATTATTGGAGCAAGATAACCATCTAATGAGTCTAGGCTTAGCATCTTTCTTTTCCATAAGATATTTAATAGCAGCATGATCAGTGTGAATAGTAACTTTGGAATCAACAATATAAGGTCTAAACTTATCACATGCAAACACAACTGCTAAGAATTCTTTTTCAGTAGTAGCATAATTTCTCTGGGCAGTATCAAGAGTCTTACTAGCATACTGGATAACATTCAATTTCTTACCAACTCTTTGCCCTAGAACAGCACCTACAGCATAATCACTAGCATCACACATAATTTCAAAAGGTAAATTCCAATCAGGTGGCTGAACAATATGTGAAGTGATCAAAGCTTTCTTAAGTATTTCAAATTCTTCTACACAATCATCATCAAAGACAAAAGGAAAATCTTTTTGCAATAAATTAGTCGGAGGCCTAGAGATTTTAGAAAAGTCCTTAATGAACCTCCTATAAAAACCGGCATGACCAAGGAAACTTCTTATACCTTTTACGTCCTTGGGACATGGCATCTTTTTGATAGCATCAACTTTAGCTTTATCAACTTCAATACCTCTCTCGGAAATCTTATGCCCCAAGACAATGCCTTCATTAACCATAAAGTGGCACTTTTCCCAATTCAAGACGAGACTAGTGTCTTCGCATCTCCGCAAAACTCGATCAAGGTTGCTCAAGCAATCATCAAAGGAGGATCCATAAACGGAGAAATCATCCATGAATACCTCACAAATCTTTTCACAAAAGTCAGAGAATATAGCCATCATGCATCTTTGAAAGGTAGCAGGTGCATTACATAAACCAAAAGGCATACATCTATAAGCAAAAGTACCAAAAGGGCAAGTAAAAGTAGTTTTTGAATGATGCCCCGCTGACACAGGTATTTGAGAGAAACCAGAATAACCATCTAGAAAACAGAAATGTGTGTGTTTGGATAGTCTTTCTAGCATTTGATCAATAAAAGGTAAAGGGTAATGATCTTTCTTAGTAGCTTTATTTAATTTATGGAAATCAATTACCATCCTATAACCTGTAATAATTCTTTGTGGGATCAATTCATCTTTATCATTAGGAACGATAGTAATACCTCCCTTTTTTAGGAATACAATGTACATGGCTTACCCAATCACTATCAGCAACGGGATAAATTATACCTGCCTCAAGGAGCTTTAGTATCTCCTTTCTTACCACTTCTTTCATTTTGGGATTCAATCGTCGTTGAGGATCTCTAACTGGTTTGGCACCGTGCTCCAAATTAATTTTGTGTTGGCATAACGTGGGACTAATGCCCTTAAGATCATCCAGAGTATATCCAATAGCAGCGCGGTGCTTCTTTAGAGTTTTCAATAATCATTCTTCTTCTTGCTCTGAAAGGTTAGCACTAATAGTAACATGATATATTTTATTTTCATCAAGATAAGCATACTTAAGATTATCAGGTAATGGTTTGAGTTCAAATAAGGGATCACCCTTGGGTGGAGGGGGATCTCGTAGAATTTCAACAGGAAGGTTATGTTTCAGAATAGGTTCCTGTTGAAGGAACACTTTATCTATTTCCCTTCTTTCCTTCATAAACATATCATTTTCATGGTCAAGCAAATATTGTTCAAACGGATCAGTAGGAGGCATGACAATAGAATCAAGACCAATAATCTCATCCTTACTAGGTGATTCTCTATCATGAGGTTGTCTATGAAACTTAGCAAAACTCATGAGACATACCCTCTAAATCAATTGTGACAGTATCCTTTTCACAGTCAATCTTAGCATTAACAGTATTCAAGAAGGGTCTACCAAAAATAATGGGACAAAAGTCATCTTGTGGGGAACAAAGAACAAAAAAATCAGCAGGATATTTAACCTTCCCACACAAGACTTCAACATCTCTAACAATCCCAACTGGTGAAATAGTATCTCTATTGGCAAGCTTGATAGTAACATTAATACCTTCCAATTCAACGGGTGCAATGTCGTGCATAATATCTTTATATAAATCATAGGGTATTGCACTAGCACTAGCACCCATATCACATAAGCCATGATAACAATGATCTCCTATTTTAACAGAAATAACAGGCATGCCTACCACAGGTCTATGTATCTTAGTATCTGGTCTAACAATATTAGCAGTCTCACCACAGAAATAAATAACATGCCCATCTAAATCATCATCCAAGAGATATTTAACCATAGCAATACTAGGTTCAACTTTAATTTGCTCAGGAGGTGTATAAGTCCTACTATTACTCTTACAAACAATAGTCGGAGTTTTAGCATGATTCTTTATCCTAACAGGAAAAGGAGGTTTCTCAACATAAGTAGTAGGAACAATAGGATCAGTATAAGTAACAATCTTTTCTTCAACTGTAATAGGTGCAACTTGTCCGTGTACAAAAGTAGGGGCCTAGCTTTTGACCCCTTTACTTGTGCATGGACAGTCAGAGCCACCTGCCACAATCACGCATGAGCAAGGCAGGAGAGGGAAGCCGGAGGAATGCCAAAGCCACAGAGACAAGCAAAGCAAACAACGAAGGACCAAGACCACAAAGGTCACACGGGCAATACAGGTTGCCCCGGCAAGGACCCTTGCCGAGGGCAGCCTTAGCAGCCCCGGCAAGACCCTTGCCGGGACAGCCCGTCCACACCCATTGAGAGAGCCACCTTCGAGCCCATCAACGTTGAGTAGTCACGTTGGGACAGGGTTCGGGAGGCACCTCCATGGTGGCATGCAGATCTTCGTGAAGACAAAGAGCAATCAAGATCAACGGAGGATAGGAAGGCAACCATCCTCACCGAAGGAACCCACAGGGCCCCCCGGCAAGATTCTTGCCGGGGAAGCCAGCACGCCATGGCAAGACCCTTGCCGGGCCACCCGGCAAGACCATCGCCAAGCGCCCCGGCAAGGCCACCGCCAGGCCCGCACCAGCCAAGTTCCTACCGCCGTCCACGCACAACCTCCGACCCAACCAGTTGGGCAGGCACCTCCATGGCAGCATACAGACCTCATGGACGCTCCACCACCGCGCCACCTCAGCTGCCTGCCTGCCTACATGGTGCTGCATGTGTTGCTGGCCGGGGCACGCGTCGAAGCCAGGAGGGGCGACGACGGACGGGACGGGCCTCACCCTCGTTCCCCAATAAAGTGAAGGACACCTAAGCCCCGCATTTAATGTGTCTTGTCCTGTAATACTAGCGATAACCTCGCAACACTATAGCGCTTTCCACCTCCTGTGTGCCACTGTGGCAACCCCTTTCGCCTATAAAAGGAGGCCCATGGCATACTGAGAGGGGATTCGGCTCTTTGAACCTTGTAGCACCTAGAGCTAGTTCGAGAGCTCAGGAACACTAATACAGCCACCAAAACAGGATCGTAGGGTTTTATGCATCTTTGCGGCCCGAACCTGGGTAAATCCCCTTTGCGCCATCCTCTAGTCCCGCTCTTCTCACGATTCCGCGCCCCACAACCGTAGAAGGGATTCCAGTGATCCCATAGGTGTCGTTTTCCAACGACACAACTACTTTTACTTCAGTGGGAGGATTATATTTAAACCACTTCTCCTTAGGGAGATCAACGTGAGTAGCAAAAGATTCACAGAAAGAAGCTACTATCTCAGAGTCAAGTCCATATTTAGCGCTAAATCCACGAAAAGCATCGGTATCCATAAAAGATTTAACACAATCAAACTTAGGTGTCATACCTGACTCCTTACCATCGTCGGAACCCCAATCTTCAGAGTTGCGTTTAATTCTTTCCAATAAGTCCCATTTCAATTCAATAGTCTTCAGCATATAAGAACCAGCACAGGAAGTATCGAGCATGTTGCGATCATTGAGAGAAAGACGAGCATATAAATTTTGAATAATCATTTCTCTGGAGAGCTCATGATTGGGGCATGAATATAACATTGACTTAAGCCTCCCCCAAGCTTGAGCGATGCTTTCTCCTTCGCGAGGCTAGAAATTATATATGTAATTACGATCAGGATGAACAAGATGCATAGGATAGAACTTCTGGTGAAATTCCAACTTCAATCGTTTATAATTCCAAGATCCCGTATCATCACATAGCCCATACCATGTCAATGCAACTCCCTTCAAAGATAAAGGGAAGACCTTCCTTTTGACAACATCATCGGGAATACCTGCAAGCTTAAATAATCCACAAAGATAAGATGTAAATCGGATGCAATGTTCCATCTCCTGCAAATGGATTAGCTAGCAGTTTCTCTATCATACCCGAAGGAATCTCAAAGTAAATATTTTCAATAAGTTCAGTAGGTTGAGGAGCAACTCTTTGCTCTTATGGTCGGGGTGAAGATACCCCAAACAAGCCCCTCAAAGGATTAGTTTCCATATTGACATGTAATAGAAAATTTCAGCACACTATATAAATGTTTCCTTACCAAGTTCCACTCACCAAAAGCGCTACACTCCCCGGCAACGGCGCCAGAAAAGAGACTTGATGACCCAAAAGTTTAGGGGATCTATAATAGTCCTTTCGATAAGTAAGAGTGTCGAACCCAATGAGGAGCAGAAGGAAATGATAAGCGGTTTTCAGTAAGGTTTTCTTTGCAAGCACTGAAATTGTAGGTAACATATAGTTTTGTGATAAGATAAATTGTAACGGGTAACAAGCAATGAAAGTAAATAAAGTGCAGCAAGGTGGCCCATCATTTTGGTAGCAAAGGATAAGCCTGGATAATTTCTTATAATGAGATAAGAGCTCCCGAGGACACATGGGAGTCAAGCTAGTTTTCATCACGCTCATATGATTCGCGTTCGGTACTTTGATAATTTGATATGTGGGTGGACCGGTGCTTGGGTACTGCCCTTACTTGGACAAGCATCCCACTTATGATTAACCCCAATTGCAAGCATCCGCAACTACAAAAGAAGTACTAAGGTAAACCTAACCACAGCATTAGACATATGGATCCAAATCAGCCCCTAATGAAGCAACGCATAAACTAGGGTTTAAGCTTCTGTCACTCTAGCAACCCATCATCTACTTATTACTTCCCAATGCCTTCCTCTAGGCCCAAATAATGGTGAAGTGTCATGTAGTCGACGTTCACATAACACCACTAGAGGAAAGACAACATACATCTCATCAAAATATCGAACGAATACCAAATTCACATGACTACTAATAGCAAGACTTTTCACCCATGTCCTCAAAAACAAACGTAACTACTCACAAAGCATATTCATGTTCATAATCAGAGGAGTAATAATATGCATTAAGGATCTGAACATATAATCTTCCACCAAGTAAACCAATTAGCATCAACTACAAGGAGTAATCAACACTACTAGCAACCCACAGGTACCAATTTGTGGTTTGGATACAAGATTGGATACAAGAGATGAACTAGGGTTTTGAGAGGAGATGGTGCTGGTGAATATGTTGATGGAGATTGACCCTCTCCCGATGGGAGGATCGTTGGTGATGACGATGGTGATGATTTCCCCCTCCCGGAGGGAAGTGTCCCCGGCAGAACAGCTCCGCTGGAGCCCTAGATTGGTTCCGCCAAGGTTCCGCCACGTGGCGGCGGAGTTTCGTCCTGTAAGCTTGCCCATGATTTTTTCCAGGGTAAAAGCCTTCATATAGCAGAAGATGAACACCAGAGGGCCACCAGGGGGCCCAGGAGACAGGGGCGCGCCCCCACCCTCCTAGCCAGGGTGTGGGCCCCCTGAGGTGTTTCTTCCGCTCAATAGTACTTATTAATTCCAAAAATAAGTTTCATGGAGTTTTGGGATTTTTGGAGAAGTGCAGAATAGGTTTCCAATGTTTGCTCCTTTTCCAGCCAGAATTCCAGCTGTCGGCATTCCCCCTCTTCATGGTAAAGGTTGTAAAATAAGAGAGAATAGCCATATGTATTGAGATATAATGTGTAATAACAGCCCATAATGCAATAAATATTGATATAAAAGCATGATGCAAAATGGACGTATCAACTCCCCCAAGCATAGACCTCGCTTGTCCTCAAGCGGAAGCCGATATCGAAAAATAGGTCCACATGTTTAGAGATAGAGGTGTAGATAAAAATAAAATACGGACATGAGGGCATCATGATCATTCTTATAATAGCAACATAAATAGATTTTGTCATATGCCTTCTTATGCTCAAGTAACAATCAATTCACAATGTAAAGTATGGTTCAGAAACTTCATTGGAAGCTAACAAACTATAATCTTAGTCATTGAAGCAATTGCAATTTATCATAACATCAGAAAGAGTCAAGAATAGAGCTTTTCAGCAAGTCCATATACTCAACTATCATGTAGTCTTCTACAATTGCTAACAGTCACGCAATACTTGTGGTTATAGAGTTTCAATCGGACACTGAGTAGGATAGGGGCTTATTGTGTTTCCTCCCAACGTACTCACCTTTGGGTGATGTCAACAATAATAATTCATGCTAACTTACATCCAATTGGATATATATATATATCAAGATCTTTCAAACACGAGGAGCTTGCTGTCACGTCCAATATGCGACCCTATCCTAAAGGGACTCGAAGGTCCCACCAAGGATAGAAGCGCATATTGGAGACGCTTTTGCAAGGTGGATATCATTACATCAACATTACACAATAGATAGGGATACATACAAGAGGCATACAAATGCCGCAAGAATACATCAACATCATACAAGAGATCAACATCCGACTATGGATTAAATACAAACAGAAACTCAAACGACATCCACCCTGCTAGCCCAGGCTGCCGACCTGGAACCTATCCCCTGATCGAAGAAGAAGCAGAAGAAGAACTCCAAAACAAGTAAACATCGCTCTCGTGTCAAGACCATCGCATAACCTGTACCTGGAACTGTTGTTGTAGTAATCTATGAGCCACGAGGACTCACCAATCCCATTACCATGGGTATCAAGACTAGCAAAGCTTAATGGGTAAGGAAGGGATAAAGTGGTGAGGTTGCAGCAGCGACTAAGCATGATGTGGTGGCTAACATACGCAAATAAGAGCGAGAAGAGAAGCAACGGAACGGTCGTGAAGCTAGCAATGATCAAGAAGTGAACCTGAACTCCTACTTACGTCAAACATAACCCAAAACCGTGTTCACTTCCCGGACTCCGCCGAAAAGAGACCATCACAGCTACACACGCAGTTGATGCGTTTTAATTCGAATCTGGTGTCAAGTTCTCTACAACTGGATATTAAAAAATTCACATCTACCGCATAACCGTGGGCACGGCTTTCGAAAGTTTAAACCCTGCAGGGGTGTCCCAACTTAGCCCATCACAAGCTCTCACGGTCAACAAAGGATATTCCTTCTCCCAGGAAGACCCGATCAGACTCGGAGTCCCGGTTACAAGACATTTCGACAATGGTAAAACAAGACCAGCAAAGCCGCCCGATGTGCCGACAAATCCCGATAGGATTCGCACGTATCTCGTTCTCAGGGCACACCGGATGAGCCAGACGTCGGGTTGGCATAGACCCTGGTTGCCCAGGGGGCGCCGGACATCGCTCGGTTTGGACCAGCACCCGAAGGAGCACTGGCCCCGGGGGGTAAATAAAGATGACCCTTGAGTCTGCAGAACCCAAGGGAAAAAGGCTTAGGTGGCAAATGTTAAAACCAAGGTTGGGCCTTGCTGGAGGAGTTTTATTCAAAGCGAACTGTCAAGGGGGTCCCATAAATTACCCAACCGCGTAAGGAACGCAAAATCAAGGAACATAACACCGGTATGACGGAAACTAGGGCGGCAAGAGTGGAACAAAACACTAGGCATAAGGCCGAGCCTTCCACCCTTTACCAAGTATATAGATGCATTAATTAAATAAGAGAATTGTGATATCCCAACATAATCCTGTCCACCATGGAGCAATCTTCAACTTCACCTGCAACTACTAATGCTATAAGAGGGGCTGAGCAAAGCGGTAACATAGCCAAGCAACGGTTTGCTAGGAAGGGTGAAAAAGTTAGAGGATGACATGGCAATTTGGAAGGCTTGAAGAACAAAAGATAGGTAGCGCATCATAGCAATAGAATGAAGCAACTAGCATAGCAATGATAGTAATGAGATACAAGGTGATGGTCATCTTGCCTGAAATCCCGCAAGGAAGAAGAATGAGTCCATGAAGAAGACGAACGGGCGAAGACGAACCAAGCGTAGACGAACGAATCCTCACGGTCGCAACGAATCAGGAACTAATAAGAAGGAGCACAACCGGAAAGAAGCAAACACCACGGTAAACACACAACACATAACCATGGCGTGATGCTCAACCAAGTATGATGCATGACAAAGGCTAGATGAGGCTCCTCATGGCAAGAGATGATGCATACAAGAGCAACACATCAAAGCAAGTTTAAATGAGGCCGGAAACAACATGTAACAATTCCGGTAAGTCCTCATACGCAAATATTGAAATTGGTCCAGATCTGAATAAACCTTATGTTCAAGTTATTAAACAGCAAGTCCAGATGCATCAAGATGATCTACACGAGATTCTAGTTAAGTTACATATAGAGTTCATTTAATTCGGAGCTATGGCCTAGAAGATATGAGCAAAACAAGTTGAACATGGCATTGATGCAAAATGCATACAAACATCAATCAAACACTCTCAAACAAGGATGCAACATGATAATATGAAACTACCTGCAAAACTAAGCAAGTTTCATATAGAGCATGCTCAAAACAGAGTAACGGTTAAACACATACATTCCAAACAAGATATAACAACAATCTGTCCAAAACAGCAACTAGGCATCTAGCAAGCATCAAAACAATATGCTACAGCACCTCAATATGAAAAAAAAAGGCATGTACATGATGTACAGGTAAATCATGACAAAACATGAACACTGAGCTATCTCCAGAAATCACTAGAACATGCTCAAAAGGACATGGCAAGATTGCATATAATAACAGTTTACAGACTGGGCAGAAATAACATCAGGTTGCAATGTTTAGAGCTATCAAAAAACATGCTACAGGAACTTATCATGGCAAAAAAAGGCATGGCATGCTAATACTGAAGACAAGTAACAAAACTCCCTTACTGAACTTAATCCAAAGATCAACAGAAAAGATGGTAGCATCCACGCAAACATGGCAAGTAATATGACAGATTCAGACATGGCAGGAACAACGATAAGTAGGCATGTCGGTGAGCTTGTACAGCTCAGCACAAGGCAATACATGGCATGACAAGGTGACCAACAGTAAGATGACATATTTATGGAGCTAAGTATGGCAAGATAAAGTTCATAGGGGGCATGGATCACTAGCAAAATACATGGCAAAACTGAACTTCATGTTAACAGGCTGACAGCAACATTATTTAGCAATATGAGAGCAAGATTACAACAAGCTACAGTAGGCTATAAATGCAACCAAGGGCATGGATGGATAGCGCATGACATGTATAACAAAACAACCTTAGTGAACATTTCCATATTATGCATGGAATGACTTGTAGCAGCAGGTTTACATAGCACCATGATATAGCAGAAACAGTTTAGCAAAATAGTAACAGCAAGTACCCTACTTCACGAGCTCGATGCACTCACTACAAGACTCACAAAAATACATGGATTACACCACTGCAAAGATGGCATGAACTATCTCAAAACTCATGTAGGACTCATGCTCATATGATGCACACATCAAATGCAACAAAAATGACAAAACACCAAGTTCTGCTAACAGAGAGGAGATAACATCATATAGCACTCTTGCAACGATGATAAGGGCATCAAGATGAACTCAAACAAGAATGGTACAATGAAACAAAATGAAGAGCATCTCATGATGAACATTTTGATATATTACACGCACAAAACGGAGCAGTATGCAACAAGTTATGGCATCAAACATGGCACCAGAGTGCTGGAAAACAGGGACTTAGACGGGGCACGGGGCGGAGCCCGGCGGCGGCGGCGAGGTTCGGGCCCTCACGGGCGGCGGCGGGAGGCAGACGGCCTCGGGCGGGCCCGATTCAGGCCCCATGGGCCCGTGCGGTGGCCGGCGGCGCTGGGAGGAGAGAGAGGAGGAGCGGGGGACACGTGGCGCGCCGGGATTGGACAGGGGCGACGGGCGGACATGTCCGGTGCGGCGGAGACGCGTCCGGCGGCGCGGAAGAAGAGGAGGCTAGGGTTTAGACTGCGAGATTTCAGAGGAGTGCACATATTTATAGGTAGAGGGAGCTAGGAGAGTCCAAATGGGGAGCGGTTTTTGCCCACACGATCGTGATCAAACGACCGAGAGCATGGAGGGGGTTAGGATGGGCTAGTGGGCTGTTTGAAGGGGTGTTGGGCTACAAAGATAGAGGGGCTTATGCGGCTATCTGGTTAACCGTTGGGGTATCAAACGACCTCCAAATGGAACAAAATTTGACGGGCGGTCTACCGGTGCTATACCAAGGCCACTCGGTAAATCTCGGCCCATTCTGAGAACGTTTTTCTCCCGCTCACGAAACAAGGTTTGAGAGGGGCGACGAGCGCGTGCGAGTGTGACTGTGCTCAGAACGGACAATGGAGAGAACCGGGGGAACCCAAACAAATGGAAGTTTTGAAAAACATGCGGATGAAATGCAGATGATGACATGGCAAAATGCAACACGCAAGCAAAGACATGGCAATTAGGGCGAATAACTGGGAGACACCTGGCGCATCGAATCCGGGGCGTTACAACTCTCCTCCACTAACAAGAGTTCTTGTCCCGAGATCTTAGGAACGAGACGGAAGAGAAAAAAGAAGAGGTGAAGTAAGAACACAAGAGAGAAGATGAAGAAAGCCGAGAGCACTCGGTTAGAAAAGATGAACGGCGAATATGACGAGAATCAAAAGCTCAAGGAATAAGATAGACTCTGAAAGCGCTCCGGTTAGAACAAGATAGAAAAGGAATGAATAAAAGAATTTCGGCAGCACTCCGACTGAAAATGGAAGGAATAGAACATGAACTTCACAAGATGGGATGGCACTTGACGAGATGAACAATGCAATGCCTCCGGAAGAATTGAAAGAATGGAACAAAAAGAACTTAGAAGGAAGGATTGAACGGAGTTGTTGAGAAAATCAACAACAAAAGAATAAGCTTGTTGTGGACTTATCAAAAACAACTCAAAACTTGAGGTGAAATTATACCACAACCAATGTATGAATAGCTGAGGAGAACGAAGAAATGCTAAACTCCACTTCAAAAGAATACGGAGAATTAATTGCACTTCGAGATACAAGAAGAAAAGATACTTGAACTCCTCCAACAAAATCTTGATGAACACTTGAAGAATGGATTAAATCATGAAGAACCACCATGAAGAACTCTGGTGACAAAAGGATGATGAGATAAAATTGAAGGATGGAATGGATAAGATTAAAGCCTTGCGATGATTTAGATGGAGGTTCCGACGAAATGGCCTAGGAAATTTGAACTCTGGAAAAGATAAGATGAAAACACTTGGAACTAGAACTTATTCATCAAGAACAAACTCCAAAAAATGGGATTAATCACTTGGAGGAAATAAGAATAAGATTTATTGTATGCTTATCCTTCATCAAATTAAATTGATGACAAGCAATGGATTTGGCATACTACTTATTCGTCTTGAAAAGGATTGAGAAGTGACATATCGCAAACTTGAGAAGGTCTTCATGAACCACCGGTAGGATTGAAAAGAATGAATGAATTAATATGATAACAATGGAAAAAGGAATCTGAAGGAACCATCAAAACGATTAGAAAAATGACTAATGAAAGAGAATGAATCACCAGGAAGAATTGAAGAACAAATATGTTTGATGGGATTTAGATGCAAGAGAATGAGAAGAACTCGATCTGATTAAAAAGCACTTGAATGAAGCACCGGGATAATTAGAGAACGATAGCTGGAATGATGGCCTCCGGTGAAAAGAAATAGAAAAACAACTCCTGACATACTCCGGATGGTTAAGAAAAGAATATCTGACCAATGGAATAGAGATGATAATAAGAAGCTAGAACCACGAATCTCCGGGAGAACGAACAAGATTTAAGAGAGAAAAAAACTCTTCTTCGATCTTCAAATGACGACGGGAAACACCACCAAAATTACTGAGATACTCCAGGAGAATGAGAAGAGCAAAGGTTGAATCAGCAATGAAAAGAATTGAAATCGATCTTGAAAAGGCATGTGACTGATGGAATCCATTCTTACGTCACCCTTTGAAAAGAATTTCAGAATAACTCTGGGATAATTAGAAGAGTCAGGTAAGATCCTGGGAAAAGACCTGTGGGTTAGGGCCCACTAAAAGAAAATATTGTTGGAAAGGGTTGTTGAAGAGATAGATGATGCACCAGAATGATTGAAATATTTGAATGATGTGACAACCTCGAATTAATTCACACACAGACGAATCTCCTGAGATGTCTTCCGAACTCCGGAATGATTGAATGGCGAGAGACAAATGAGCAAGGAGAATACTTGATCCAAGGAAAATAATGTGATCAACCGAAAACTTGAATTGAAACCACCGGAGCAGAAAAGGAGATGAAGAATGACAAACAAGACGAGAATTCACCGGTTGAAACAATTGTCGAAAGACTGAAGAGGCTCCGCATGAATGAAATTGATGGTTGAAAGAGACTCAGACTCCGGGAACAAAAGGGTGGGAGGGCGGCAAAAACAAAGGCACCTGGAAGGGAGAACTGACGAATATCTTGAAGAGAAAACACCAGTTGGAAGAAAGCAAAGGCTTCGCACGAGTAGGATGGATACTCGATTAGGGACTCCAGCTTCAAGAAGAAAAGGGGTGGGCGGGTGGGAAAAGAAAACAACTGAGGGCAGAGAAACAACTTCGTTGAGAGTGAACAGAGGATTGAACTTGGCAAAGACGAAGAGGCTCGAGTCAACTTGACGAGAAATGCACCGGATGAAAAGAGATGAGAACCAACGAACGAAAACTAACCGCGTGATCCTAAAGAAAAAATTTGAAGGGGAAGAGGAGTAATTCAAAACACCTACGTCAAGATTCCTTACCATAGCAACGAAGGGGCTGAGGAGTAAAAAGAATTCCTACTCTCCGATATAACTAGACTCCGAAAACAGTTTTATTCTAGACTCGACAATGGCCAAACTACATGATCAATCAAGGGGGCTCCTATGGTCGGTTGAGGCTCTGATACCAACTTGTCACGCCCAATATGCGACCCTATCCTAAAGGAACTCGAAGGTCCCACCAAGGATAGAAGCGCATATTGGAGACGCTTTTGCAAGGTGGATATCATTACATCAACATTACATAATAGATAGGGATACATACAAGAGGCATACAAATGCCGCAAGAATACATCAACATCATACAAGAGATCAACATCCGACTATGGATGAAACACAAACAGAAACTCTAACGACATACACCCTGCTAGCCCAGGCTCCCGACCTAGAACCTATCCCCTGATCAAAGAAGAAGCAGAAGAAGAACTCCAAAACAAGTAAACATCGCTCTCGCGTCATGATCATCGCATAACCTGTACCTGCAACTACTATTGTAGTAATCTGTGAGCCACGAGGACTCAGCAATCCCATTACCATGGGTATCAAGACTAGCAAAGCTTAATGGGTAAGGAAGGGATAAAGTGGTGAGGTTGCAGCAGCGACTAAGCATGATGTGGTGGCTAACATACGCAAATAAGAGCGAGAAGAGAAGCAACGGAACGGTCATGAATCTAGCAATGATCAAGAAGTGATCCTGAACTCCTACTTACGTCAAACATAACCCAAAACCATGTTCACTTCCCGGACTCCGCCGAAAAGAGACCATCACGGCTACACACACGGTTGATGCGTTTTAATTCGAATCTGGTGTCAAGTTCTCTACAACCGGATATTAACAAATTCCCATCTGCCGCATAACCGTGGGCACGGCTTTCAAAAGTTTAAACCCTGCAGGGGTGTCCCAACTTAGCCCATCACAAGCTCTCACGGTCAATGAAGGATATTCCTTCTCCCAGGAAGACCCGATCAGACTCGGAGTCCTAGTTACAAGACATTTCGACAATGGTAAAACAAGACCAGCAAAGCCGCCCGATGTGCCGACAAATCCCGATAGGAGTCACACGTATCTCGTTCTCAGGGCACACCGGATGAGCCAGACGTCGGGTTGGCATAGACCCTGGTTGCCCAGGGGGCGCCGGACATCGCTCGGTTTGGACCAGCACCCGAAGGAGCACTGGCCCCGGGGGGTAAATAAAGATGACCCTTGAGTCTGCAGAACCCAAGGGAAAAAGGCTTAGGTGGCAAATGTTAAAACCAAGGTTGGGCCTTGCTGGAGGAGTTTTATTCAAAGCGAACTGTCAAGGGGGTCCAATAAATCACCCAACCGCGTAAGGAACGCAAAATAAAGGAACATAACACCGGTATGACGGAAACTAGGGTGGCAAGAGTGGAACAAAACACCGGGCATAAGGCCGAGCCTTCCACCCTTTACCAAGTATATAGATGCATTAATTAAATAAGAGATATCAAACGACCTCCAAATGGAACGAAATTTGAACGGGCGGTCTACCGGTGCTATACCAAGGCCACTCGGCAAATCTCGGCCCATTCCGAGAACGTTTTTCTCCTGCTCATGAAACAAGGTTTGAGAGGGGCAACGAGCGCGTGCGAGTGTGTCTGTGCTCAGAACGGACAACGGAGAGAATCGGGGGAACTCCAACGGATGGAAGTTTTGAAAAACATGCAGATGAAATGCAGATGATGACATGGCAAAATGCAACACGCAAGCAAAGACATGGCAACTACGGCGAATAACTGGGAGACACCTGGCGCATCAAATCCGGGGCATTACACTTGCCAAAGGATAAAATGAAAAAGGAAAAGGTGAAGATCACCTTGACTCAAGCATAAAGTAAAAAAACGTAATGTAAAAGATAGGCCCTTCGCAGAGGGAAGTAGAGGTTGTCATGTGCTTGTAGGGTTGGATGCATGAAATCTTAATGCAAAAGAACGTCACTTTATATTGCCACTTGTATATGGACCTTTATTATGCAGTCTGTCGCTTTTATTGCTTCCATAACAAGCTCGTATAAAGCTTATTTTCTCTGCACTAATAAGTCATACATATTTAGAGGGCAATTTTTATTGCCTGCAACATGACAACTTACTTGAAGGATCTTACTCAATCCATAGGTAGGTATGGTGGACTCTCATGGCAAAACTGGGTTTAAGGATATTTGGAAGCACAAGTAGTATCTCTACTTGGTGCAAGGAATTTGGATAGCATGAGGGGGAAAGGCAAGCTCAACATGTTTGGAAGGTCAATGACAATATACTTTAACTGAGATGTGAGAAAACATAAACCATTACATTGTCTTCCTTGTCCAACATCAACTCTTTTAGCATGTCATACTTAATGAATGCTTCACAATCATAAAAGATGTCCAAGATAATATATTTGTATGTGAAACCTCTCTTTCCTTATTACTTCCTATTAATTGCAACGATGACCAAAACTACGTTTATCAACTCTCAACAACTTTTATGCCTCATACTATCTATGTGTGAAGTCATTACTATCCATAAGATCAATATGAACTCTTTTATTCTTTCTACTTTCTCAAGATTATAGCAATATAGCAAAGGCCTTGACTCAACACTAATCTTTATTATAGATAGCTCACGGACTCGATTACATAAAGAGATCACAAAGCAAAACTCAAAACTACTTGATACTAGAACTTCAATCTACTAGATCAAGATACTACTAAAAGGATCGAACTAAATAAAACGGCAAAGATAAGAGTGTGATGGTGATACGATACCGGGGCACCTCCCCCAAGCTTGGCAGTTGCCAAGGGGAGTGCCCATACCCAGGTGATTATGTCCTCGGAGGTGGTGAAGTAGGAGTTGTTGATGATGTAGGCTTGTTCCTCAATTTACGCTTGAGTATAGTATTTTGCTCTTTTAGGTCCTCGATCTCCTGCTCAAGGCTTAATACTCTTTTGCACAATTCCTGTTTATTTTCCTGCAAGAGACGAAAAGGGATAAACTCGATCTTTGGCTTCTTTGCTCTATCAGGGAGGCTTGACTTTTTAAACTCCACATGCATGTCCCCAGGCTGAGGTAATGGGGCTTCGTCCTCGTCTGAACTCGTCTCCTCCTTTCCCTTAGGCTCATAGTCTTCTTCTCCTTCAGAGATCCAGCCATCATGCTCCAAGTCCCCATAGACCTTGGGGTGTGCAAGGTAGTCAGCCACATAGCTTTCCCCTTCCGAATCCTTAGATGACATATTGCTCTAAATCTGTAATAGAACAGCTCAAAACAAAAAGAAAGGATAATTGTGTGATACGGTGGAAAAAACCTTCGGGAGTTTATATAATGAATTTTTACCGACCAAAATACATAACGTGCAAGAAAACGGAGTCCGGGAGGCACACGAGGTGGCCACGAGACAGGGGCGCCCAGGAAGGGTGGGCGCACCCTCCACCCTCGTGGAGGCCTCATGGAGGCCTCGTGTCCTTCCCATACTACTTCTTTCTTCCTAAAATTCTTAAATATTCCAAAACTGATAAAAATTGCCATTAGAATTGTTTTGGAGTCGGTTTACTTACCGTACCACATACATATTCCTTTTTGGAGTCTGGAACGTTCTGGAAAGTGTCCCTTATGCATTCCTCCGGGGTTACGGTTTCACTAATATTAGTTTCAACATTGATAGGATTACCTAAGATATAATGTTTAATCCTTTGACCATTCACCACCCTCGGACTTGTGCCCTCGAAGTTGTTGATTTTTATGGCACCCGAACGATAGACCTCCTCGATAACGAAGGGACCTTCCCATTTAGAGAGAAGTTTTCCTGCAAAAAATCTTAAACGAGAGTTGAATAATAACACATAATCACCTACATTAAACTCATGCTTTTGTATCCTTTTGTCATGCCAGCGTTTGACTTTTTCTTTGAATAGCTTGGCATTCTCGTAGGCTTGGGTTCTCCATTCATCAAGTGAGCTAATATCAAACAACCTCTTCTCACCGGCAAGTTTGAAGTCATAGTTGAGCTCTTTGATAGCCCAATATGCTTTATGTTCAAGTTTTAGAGGTAAATGACAAGCTTTTCCATAAACCATCTTATATGGAGACATACCCATAGGATTTTTGTATGCAGTTCTATAGGCCCATAATGCATCATCAAGTTATTTGGACCAATTCGATCTATTCACAGTCTTTTGCAAAATTAATTTGAGCTCTCTATTGCTCAACTCTACTTGACCACTAGACTGCGGGTGATAAGGAGATGCGATTTTATGATTAACATCATACTTAGCAAGTATCTTATGGAAAGCACCATGAATAAAATGTGAACCACCATCAGTCATAAGATATCTAGGGACTCCAAACCTCGGAAAAATAACTTCTTTAAGCATTTTAATATAAGTGTTATGATCAGCACTACTAGTTGGAATAGCTTCTACCCACTTAGTAACGTAATCAACAACAACTAAAATATGTGTATAACCATTAGAGGCAGGAAAAGGTCCCATATAATCAAAGCCCCAAACATCAAACGGTTCAATAACAAGAGAACAATTCATAGGCATTTCTTGACGTCTACTAATGTTACCAATTCTTTGACATTCATCACAAGATAAGACAAACTTACGAGCATCTTTGAAGAGAGTAGGCCAATAAAAACCGGATTGCAATACCTTATGTGCAGTTCTATCTCCAACGTGGTGTCCTCCATAGGATTCAGAGTGACACTTGCGTAGGATCTGTTCCTGTTCATGCTCAGGTACTCAACGTCTAATAACACCATCTACTCCTTCTTTATAAAGATGTGGGTCATCCCAGAAGTAATGTCTTAAATCATAAAAGAACTTTTTCTTTTGCTGGTATGTGAAACTAGGAGGTATAAATTTAGCAACAATGTAATTAGCATAATCAGCATACTAAGGAGCAGTACGAGAAGCATTAACGACCGCTAATTGTTCATCAGGAAAGCTATCATCAATAGGTAGTGGGTCATCAAGAACATTCTCTAACCTAGACAAGTTGTCTGCAAACGGGGTTCTCAGCTCCCTTTCTATCAATAATATGAAAATCAAATTCTTGGAGCAAGAGAACCCATCTAATGAGTCTAGGCTTAGCATCTTTCTTTTCCATAAGATATTTAATAGCAGCATGATCAGTGTGAATAGTAACTTTGGAATCAACAATATAAGGTCTAAACTTATCACATGCAAACACAACTGCTAAGAATTATTTTTCAGTAGTAGCATAATTTCTCTGGGCAGTATCAAGAGTCTTACTAGCATACTGGATAACATTCAATTTCTTATCAACTCTTTGCCCTACAACAGCACCTATAGCATAATCACTAGCATCACACATAATTTCAAAAGGTAAATTCCAAGCTGAACAATAGGTGTAGTGATCGAAGCTTTCTTAAGTATTTCAAATGCTTCTACACAATCATCATCAAAGACAAAAGGAATATCTTTTTGCAATAAATTAGTGAGAGGCCTAGAGATTTTAGAAAAGTCCTTAATGAACCTCCTATAAAAACCGGCATGACCAAGGAAACTTCTTATACCTTTTATGTCCTTGGGACATGGCATCTTTTTGATAGCATCAACTTTAGCTTTATCAACTTCAATACCTCTCTCGGAAATCTTATGCCCCAAGACAATGCCTTCATTAACCATAAAGTGGCACTTTTCCCAATTCAAGACAAGACTAGTGTCTTCGCATCTGTGCAAAACTTGATCAAGGTTGCTCAAGCAATCATCAAAGGAGGATCCATAAACGGAGAAATCATCCATGAATACCTCACAAATCTTTTCACAAAAGTCAGAGAATATAGCCATCATGCAGTTTTGAAAGGTAGCAGGTGCATTACATAAACCAAAAGGCATACGTCTATAAGCAAAAGTACTGAAAGGGCAAGTAAAAGTAGTTTTTGATTGATCCCCCATTGACACGGGTATTTGAGAGAAACCAGAATAACCATCTAGAAAGCAGAAATGTGTGTGTTTGGATAGTCTTTCTAGCATTTGATCAATAAAAGGTAAAGGGTAATGATCTTTCTTAGTAGCTTTATTTAATTTATGGAAATCAATTACCATCCTATAACCTGTAATAATTCTTTGCGGGATCAATTCATCTTTATCATTAGGAACGACAACAGTGTAACACCTCTTCTCCCCGTTGTAATATCTACTTAAACATGGTGCTCAACTCCATATATTATTTCCCAATGATCTATGGTTATCTTATGATGTTTGAGTAGATCCGTTTTGTCCTATGGGTTAGTAGCGATCTTGGTTGGTATGATTGTATATTTTATTTTGGTGTTTTCCTACGGTGCCCTCCGTTCTCGCGCAAACGTGAGGGGCCCTCGTTGTAGGGTAATATGTTCATGGTTCGCTTATGGTGGGTTGCGAGAGTGACAAAAGCTTAAACCCGAGTAAGTGGGGTATGGTGTATGGGAGTAAAGAGGACTTGATACTTAATGCTATGGTTGGATTTCACGGCCTTAATGATCTTTAGTAGTTGTGGATGCTTGCTAGAGTTCCAATCATAAGTGCATATGACCCAAGTAGAGAAAGTATGTTAGCTCATGCCTCTCCCTCATATAAAATTACAAGAATGATTACCGATACTTGTTATCGATTGCCTAGGGACAAATAACTTTCTTGTTGACAAAAGCTATCCACTTTTACTTTCCTGCAATTTATTCGTAGTTTTATTCTCACAAAGTACTCGTAGTTTTATTCTTGTCAATTAGTTTCATACTTGTTCTAGGTAAAGCAAACGTCAAGTGTGCGTAGAGTTGTATCGGTGGTTGATAGAACTTGAGGGAATATTTGTTCCGCCTTTAGCTCCTCGTTGGGTTAGACACTCTTATTTATCGAAGAAGGCTACAACTGATCCCCTATACTTGTGGTTTATCAGCTACGTCTACATCTACCTTCAGGATTAGTTTTAGACCTGAATAATTGTTATTTGGTGCCAGCGTTGAGCATGAACATTATATCTGGATCTTGTTTAATGCGAGACGGTTATTCATTTAAATCAGAGAATAATGGTTGTTCTATTTATATGAGTAATATCTTTTATGGTCATGCACCCTTGTTAGTGGTCTATCTTTGTTGAATCTTGATCGTGGTGATACACATGTTCATAATGTTGAAGCCAAAAGATGCAAAGTTGATAATAATAGTGCAACTTATTTGTGGCACTGCCGTTTAGGTCACATTGGTGTAAAGCGCATGAAGAAACTCCATGCTGATGGGCTTTTGGAATCACTTGATTATGAATCACTTGGTGCTTGCAAACCATGCCTCATGGGCAAGATGACTAAAAGTCCATTCTCCGAAACAATGGAACGAGCTACTGACTTATTGGAAATAATACATACTGATGTATGCGGTCCAATGAGTGTTGAGGCTCGTGGCGGGCATCATTATTTTCTCACCTTCACAGATGATTTGAGCAGATATGGTTATATCTACTTAATGAAACATAAGTCTGAAACATTTGAAAAGTTCAAAGAATTTCAGAGTGAAGTGGAAAATCATCATAACAAGAAAATAAAGTTTCTATGAACTGATCGTGGCGGCGAATATTTGAGTTACGAGTTTGGTCTTCATTTGAAACAATGTGGAATAGTTTCGCAACTTACGCCACCTGGAACACCACAGCGTAATGGTGTCTCCCAATGTCGTAACCGTACTTTATTGGATATGATGCGACTTATGATGTCTCTTACTGATTTACCGCTATCATTTTGGGGTTATGCTTTAGAGACGGATGCATTCACTTTAAATAGGGCACCATCAAAATCCGTTGAGACGACGCCATATGAACTACGGTTTGGCAAGAAACCCAAGTTGTCATTTCTTAAAGTTTGGGGCTGCGATACTTATGTGAAAAAGCTTCAACCTGATAAGCTCAAACCCCAACAATCGGACAAGTGTGTCTTCATAGGATACCCAAAGGAAACTGTTGGGTACACCTTCTATCACAGATCCGAAGGAAAGATATTCGTTGCTAAGAATGGATCCTTTCTAGAGAAGGAGTTTCTCTCGAAAGAAGTGAGTGGGAGGAAACTAGAACTTGATGAGGTAATAGTACCTTCTCCCGGATTGGAAAGTAGTTCATCACAGAAATCAGTTCTAGTGATTCATACACCAATTAGTGAGGAAGCTAATGATGATGATCATGAAACTTCAGATCAAGTTACTACCGAACCTCGTAGGTCATCCAGAGTATGATCTGCACCAGAGTGGTACGGTAATCATGTTCTGGAAGTCATGTTACTAGACCATGATGAACCTACGAACTATGAGGAAGCGATGATGAGCCTAGATTCCGCGAAATGGCTTGAGGCCATGAAATCTGAGATGAGATCCATGTATGAGAAAAAAGTGTGGACTTTGGTGGACTTACCCGATGATCGACAAGCCATAGAAAATAAATGGATCATCAAGAAGAAGACCGACACAGACGGTAATGTTACTGTCTACAAAGCTTAACTAGTTGCGAAAGGTTTTCGACAAGTTCAAGGAGTTGACTAAGATGAGACCTTCTCACCCGTAGTGATGCTTAAGTCTGTCCGAATCATGTTAGAAATTGTTGCATTTTATGATTATGAAATTTGGCAAATGGATGTCAACACTGCATTCCTTAATGGATTTCTCAAAGAAGAGTTGTATATGATGCAACGAGAATGTTTTGTTGATCCAAAAGGTGCTAACAAAGTGTGCAAGCTGCAGCGATCCATTTATGGACTGCTGCAAGCCTCTCAGAGTTGGAATATTTGCTTTGATAGTGTGAACAAAGCACATGGTTTTATACAGATGTTTGGAGAAGCCTGTATTTACAAGAAAGTGAGTGGGAGCTCTGTAGCATTTCTAATATTATATGTGGATGACATATTGTTGATTGGAAATGATACAGAATTTCTGGATAGAATAAAAAGATACTTGAATAAGATTTTTTCAATGAAAGGCCTCGGTGAAGCTGCTTACATATTGGGAATCAAGATCTATAGAGATAGATCAAGACGCTTAATTGGACTTTCACAAAGCACATTGATGTCTACTACACAACCTTCTTCTTGTAGACGTTGTTGGGCCTGCAATTGCACAGGTTTGTAGGACAGTAGCAAATTTCCCTCAAGTGGATGACCTAAGGTTTATCAATCCGTAGGAGACGTAGGATGAAGATGGTCTCTCTCAAACAACCCTGCAACCAAATAACAAAGAGTCTCTTGTGTCCCCAACACACCCAATACAATGGTAAATTGTATAGGTGCACTAGTTCGGCGAAGAGATGGTGATACAAGTGCAATATGGATGGTAGATATAGGTTTTTGTAATCTGAAAATATAAAAACAGCAAGGTAACTAATGATAAAAGTGAGCGTAAACGGTATTGCAATGGTAGGAAACAAGGCATAGGGTTCACACTTTCACTAGTGCAAGTTCTCTCAACAATCATAACATAGATAGATCATATAACAATCCCTCAACATGCAACAAAGAGTCACTCCAAAGCCACTAATATCGGAGAACAAACGAAGAGATTATGGTAGGGTATGAAACCACCTCAAAGTTATCATTTCTGCTCGATCTGTTCAAGAGTCCATAGTAAAATAACACGAAGCTATTCTTTCCGTTCAATCTTTCACAGAGTTCACACTAGAATAACACCTTAAGACACAAATCAACCAAAACCCTAATGTCACCTAGAAACTCCATTGTCACCTCAAGTATCCATTGGCATGATTATACGATATGCATCACACAATCTCAAATTCATCTATTCAACCAACACAAAGTACTTCAAAGAGTGCCCCAAAGTTTCTACTGGAGAGTCAAGACGAAAACATGTGCCAACCCCTATGCATAGGTTCATGGGCGGAACCCGCAAGTTGATCACCAAAACATACATCAAGTGGATCACGTCATATCCCATTGTCACCACAGATAAGCACGGCAAGACATACATCAAGTGTTCTCAAATCCTTAAAGACTCAATCCGAAAAGATAACTTCAAATTGAAAACTCAATCCATTACAAGAGAGTAGAGGGGGAGAAACATCATAAGATCCAACTATAATAGCAAAGCTCACAATACATCAAGATCGTGCCATAGAGAGAACACGAGAGAGAGAGAGAGACAGAGAGAGAGAGAGAGAGAGAGATCAAACACATAGCTACTGGTACATACCCTCAGCCCCGAGGGTGAACTACTCCCTCCTCGTCATGGAGAGCGCTGGGATGATGAAGATGGCCACATGTGAGGGATCCCCCCTCCGGCAAGGTGCCGGAACGGCATCCCGAGAGGTTTTTGGTGGCTACAGAGGCTTGCAGCGGCGGAACTCCCGATCTATCTTGTTCTTTGATGGTTTTAGGGTATATGGGAATATATAGGCGAAAGAAGTCGGTTGGGGGAGCCTAAAGGGGCCCACGAGGGTGGAGGGTGCGCCTAGGAGGGTGGGCGCGCCCCCTATCTCGTGGCCTCCTTGACGCTTCCCTAGCTTGCACTCCAAGTTCCCGGGATTGCTTCTGTTCCAAAAATAACTTTTCCGAAGGTTTCATTCCGTTTGGACTCCATTTGATATTCCTTTTCTTCGAAACACTGAAATAGGCAATAAAACAACAATATGGGCTGGGCCTCCGGTTAATAGGTTAGTCCCAAAAGTAATATAAAAGTGTATAATAAAGCCCGTAAACATTCAAAACAGAAAATAAAATAGCATGAATGCTTCATAAATTATAGATACGTTGGAAACGTATCAGCATCCCCAAGCTTAATTCCTGCTCGTCCTCGAGTAGGTAAATGATAAAAGAAAGAATTTATGAAGTGTGAATGCTAGCAGGTGCACAAGTTTGATCAATGATAATTTCAATCACCTTTTCTAGCATGAATATATGTCATAACAGTAGTTCATCTCATAAAACTTCTCAAGATGAAGTTACAAGCTATTCACATGTTAAAGCATAGACCATAAACTTTCTTGAAAACTAGCAAACTTCATTCTTAGTCATCAAACAATTACAAATCATCTTATTTTCAGGAAGGGTCTATGACATAGTTTTGATTAAGCAAACTCCACATACTCAACTATCATATAGTCTTCTACAATTGCTAACACTCACGCAATACTTATGGTTATCGAGTCTTAATCGTACACTGAGAAAGATAGGGGCTTATGGTGTTTCCCCCCAACATATTCACCTTTGGGTGATGTCAACAATAATAGGTCATGCTAACTTACATCCAATTGGATATATATATATCAGGATCTTTCCAACACGAGGTGCTTGCCAAAGGACAAAATGAAAAAGGGAAAGGTGAAGATCACCTTGACTCTTGCATAAAGTAAAAGACATAAAGTTAAAGATAGGTCCTTCGCAGAGGGAAGCAGAGGTTGTCATGCCCTTTTATGGTTGGATGCACAAAATCTTAATGCAAAAGAACATCACTTTATGTTGCTACTTGTATATGGACCTTTATTATGCAATCCGTCGCTTTTATTGCTTCCATAACAAGATCGTATAAAGCTTATTTTCTTCACACTGATAGATCATACATATTTAGAGAGCAATTTTTATTGCTTGCATCGATGACAACTTACTTGAAGGATCTTACTCAATCCATAGGTAGGTATAGTGGACTCTCATGGCAAAACTGGGTTTAAGGATATTTGGAAGAACAAGTAGTATCTCTACTTGGTTCAAGGAATTTGGATAACATGAGGGGGAAAGGCAAGCTCAACATGTTTGAATGATCCATGACAATATACTTTAACTGAGATGTGAGAAAACATAACCCATTACATTGTCTTTCTTGTCCAACATCAACTCTTTAGCATGTCATACTTAATGAGTGCTCAGAATTATAAAGATGTCTAAGATAGTATATTTATATGTGAAATCTCTCTTTCTTCAATATTCTTTCATGAATTGTTCAAATGACAATTACAATGCTTGCTAACCTTCAATAAATTTACAACCTCTATTCTTAGATGTGAAGTCATTACTCCCCATGGGATAAGCAAATAAAACATATATAATTTCAGATTTATGACATTCAACGCATTCAGCCATTTACTCATAGGATATAAGTGAAGTACACGAGTAAATGACAAACTACTCCAAAAAGATATGAGTGAAGATCAATGAGTAGCTAAATAATTATGTAACTATGTGAAGACTCTCTCACATTTAAGAATTTCAGATCTTGGTATTTCATTCAAACAGCAAGCAAAGCAAAATAAAATGACATTGCAAGGATGGCACAACTCATGTGAAGAAGCAAAAAACTTAGGTTCAACCGATACTAACCGATAGTTGTTGAAGAAGAAAGGTGGGATGCCTAACGGGGCATCACCAAGCTTAGATGCTTGAGACTTCTTAAAATATTATCTTAGGGTGTCTTGGGTATCCCCAAGCTTGAACTTTTTTGTCCCCTTAATTCCTCTCATATCATGGTTTCTCTTTTTATCAAAAGCTTCATCCACACCAAACTCAACAAGAACTCGTGAGATAGGTTAGTATAAACCAATGCAAAACCTTATCATTTTCTACTATAACAAATCACTAAAATTATTATTCAACATTGCATAGTAAATGTCTCTGCATATTTAATACTTGCAAGCAAACATATGCAAACAATGCAAACATAACAGCAATCTGCCAAAACAGTATAGTATGTAAAGAATGCAAGATTCATCATACTTCCCTAACTCCAAAAATTATGAGAAAAATACATTACTGTAGAAGATTTATCAGAGCTCAATATGCAAAAAGTTTCAACATTATACCGTTCTCTGACTTTTCTAGGGAATTTTTGCAACAGCGGTAAACTTTCTGTTTTCAAACAGCAACATGTATACTAGCAAAATAAGCATGGTAAAGGCTATCCTTGGCATTTCTATTGAAATTAAAGATGCAAAACATTAACAGCAAGCAGAACTAACAATAGAAAATGACGCTCCAAGCAAAACACATATCATGTGGTGAATAAAAATATAGCTCCAAGTAAAGTTACTGATAGACGAAGACGAAAGAGGGGATGCCATCCGTGGCATCCCCAAGCTTAGGCTCTTGGTTGTCCTTGAATATTACGTTGGGGTGCCTTGGTCATCCCCAAGCTTTGGCTCTTGCCACTCGTTACTCCATAGTCCATCAAATCTTTACCCAAAGCTTGAAAACTTCACAACACAAAACTCAACAGAAAACTCGTAAGCTCCGTTAGTATAAGAAAATAAAACCACCACTTAGGTATTGTAATGAACTCATTCTAAATTCATATTGGTGTAATATCTACTGTATTCCAACTTATCTATGGTTCATACCCTCCGATACTACTCATAGATTGATCAAAATAAGCAAACAACACATAGAAAACAGAATCTTTCAAAAACAGAACAGTCTGTAGTAATCTGTATCAAACGTATACTTTTGGAACTCCAGAAATCCTACAAAATTAGGAAGTCCTAAACAATTTGTGTACCAATCCAGAGCAAAACTAATCGGATCAGAAGCACGTTTCTGTGAATTATAAAAACTAATTTACTGGGTGCAAAAGTTTCTGATTTTTAGCGGGATCAACACAACTATCACCATAAGCTATCCTAAAGATCTTACTTGGCACTTTATTGCAACAAAAGTTATAAAACATGATTACTACAGTAGAATAATCATGTGAAAACACAAAAACTGTAAGGGTAAATATTGGGTTGTCTCCCAACAAGCGCTTTTCTTTAATGCCTTTCTAGCTAGGCATGATGATGACAATGATGCTCACATAAAAGATAAGAATTGAAACATAACTGGAGCATCATGAAGCATATGACTAGCACATTTAAGCCTAACCCACTTCCTATGCGTAGGGGTTTTGAGAGAAAACAACTTATGGGAACAATAATCAACTAGCATAGGCACATAAAACAAGCATAGCTTCAAAATTTTCAACACATAGAGAGGAAACTTGATATTATTGCAATTCCTACAAGCATATGTTCCTCCCTCATAATAATTTGCAGTAGCATCATGAATGAATTCAACAGTATAACCAGCACCTAAAGCATTCTTTTCATGATCTACAAGCATAGAAAATTTACTACTCTCCACATAAGCAAATTTCTTCTCATGAATAGTAGTGGGGAGCAAACTCAACAAAATAATTATCATGTGAGGCATAATCCAATTGAAAACTAAAATCATGATGACAAGTTTCATGGTTATCATTATTCTTAATAGCATACAAGTCATCACAATAATCATCATAGATAGCAACTTAGTTCTCATAATCAATTGGAACCTCTTTCGAAATAGTGGATTCATCACTAAATAAAGTCATGACCTCTCCAAATCCACTTTCATAATTATCACAATAATATTCAACATTCTCCAAAATAGTGGGATCATTACTTCCTAAAGTTGACACTCTTCCAAACCCGCTTTCATCAATATAATCATCATAAATAGGAGGCATGCTTTCATCATAATAAATATTCTCATCAAAACATGGGTGACAAAAAATATCATCTTCATCAAACATAGCTTCCCCAAGCTTGTGGCTTTGTATATCATTAGCATCATGGATATTCAAGGAATTCATACTAACAACATTGCAATCATGCTCATCATACAAAGATTTAGTACCAAGCATTTTAATGCATTCTTCTTCTAGCAATTGAGCACAATTTTCCTTTCCATCATTCTCACGAAAGATATTAAAAAGATGAAGCGTATGAGGCAAACTCAATTCCATTTTTTGTAGTTTTCTTTTATAAACTAAACTAGTGATAAAACAAGAAACAAACAGATTCGATTCCAAGATCTAAAGATATACCTTCAAGCACTCACCTCCCCGGCAACGGCGCCAGAAAAGAGCTTGATGTCTACTACACAACCTTCTTCTTGTAGACGTTGTTTGGACTGCAAGTGCACAGGTTTGTAGGACAGTAGCAAATTTCCCTCAAGTGGATGACCTAAGGTTTATCAATCTGTAGGAGGCGTAGGATGAAGATTGTCTCTCTCAAACAACCGTGCAACCAAATAACAAAGAGTCTCTTGTGTCCCCAACACACCCAATACAATGGTAAATTGTATAGGTGCACTAGTTCGGCGAAGAGATGGTAATACAAGTGCAATATGGATGCTAGATATAGGTTTTTGTAATCTGAAAATATAAAAACAGCAAGGTAACTAATGATAAAAGTGAGCGTAAATGGTATTGCAATGGTAGGAAACAAGGCATAGGGTTCATACTTTCACTAGTGCAAGTTCTCTCAACAATCATAACATAGATAGATCATATAACAATCCCTCAACATGCAACAAAGAGTCACTCCAAAGCCACTAATAGCGGAGAACAAACGAAGAGATTATGGTAGGGTACAAAACCACCTCAAAGTTATCCTTTCTGCTCAATCTATTCAAGAGTCCGTAGTAAAATAACACGAAGCTATTCTTTCTGTTCAATCTATCATAGAGTTCATACTAGAATAACACCTTAAGACACAAATCAACCAAAACCCTAATGTCACCTAGATACTCCATTGTCACCTAAAGTATTCATGGGCATGATTATACGATATGCATCACACAATCTCAAATTCATCTATTCAACCAACACAAAGTACTTCAAAGAGTGCCCCAGAGTTTCTACCGGAGAGTCAAGACGAAAACATGTGCCAACCCCTATGCATAGGTTCATGGGCGGAACCCGCAAGTTGATCACCAAAACATACATCAAGTGGATCACATGATATCCCATTGTCACCACAGATAAGCATGGCAAGACATACATCAAGTATTCTCAAATCCTTAAAGACTCAATCCGAAAAGATAACTTTAAAGGGAAAACTCAATCCATTACAAGAGAGTAGAGGGGGAGAAACATCATAAGATCCAACTATAATAGCAAAGCCCGCGACACATCAAGATCGTGCCATAGAGAGAACACGAGAGAGAGAGAGAGAGAGAGAGAGAGAGAGAGAGATCAAACACATAGCTACTAGTACATACCCTCAGCCCCGAGGGTGAACTACTCCCTCCTCTTCATGGAGAGCGTCGGGATGATGAAGATGGCCACCGGTGAGGGATCCCCTCTCTGGCAGGGTGCCAGAATAGGCTACTGAGAGGTTTTTGGTGGCTACAGAGGCTTGCGGTGGTGGATCTCCCGATCTAACTTGTTCTTCGACGGTTTTAGGGTATATGGGAATATATAGGCGAAAGAAGTCGGTCGAGGGAGCCTCGAGGGGACCACGAGGGTGGAGGGCGCGCCCAGGGGGTGGGCACGCCCCCCTATCTCGTGGCCTCCTCGACGCTTCCCTGGCTTGCACTCCAAGTTCCCGAGATTGCTTCTATTCCAAAAATAACTTTTCTGAAGGTTTCATTCCGTTTGGACTCCGTTTGATATTCCTTTTCTTCGAAACACTGAAATAGGCAATAAAACAGCAATATGGGTTGGGCCTGCGGTTAATAGGTTAGTCCCAAAAGTAATATAAAAGTGTATAATAAAGCCTATAAACATTCAAAACAGATAATAAAATAGCATGAATGCTTCATAAATTATAGATACATTGGAGACATATCACACATACCTTAACTAAGTTTTGAAGAAGTTCTAAATGGATCGGCCAAAGAAAGGGTTCATGCCTGTGTTACAAGGTGTGAAGTTGAGTCAGACTCAATGCCCGACCACTGCAGAAGATAGAGAGAAAATGAAAGTCATTCCCTATGCTTCAGCCATAGGTTCTATCATGTATGCAATGCTGTGTACTAGACCTGATGTGTTCCTTTCTATAAGTATAGAGGGAGGTACCAAAGTAATCCAGGAGTGGAGCACTGGACAACAGTCAAGAACATCCTGAAACACCTGGAAAAGACTAAGGATATGTTTCTCGTATGGGGGTGACAAAGAGCTTGTCGTAAATGGTTACGTCGATGCAAGCTTTGACACTAATCTGGATGACTCTAAGTCGCAGTCCAGATACATATTTATATTGAATGGTGGAGTTGTCAGTTGGTGCCGTTCCAAGCATAGTGTCGTGGCGGGATCTACATGTGAAGCGCGGTACATAGCTGCTTTAGAAGCAACAAATGAAGGAGTTCATATCCGATCTAGGTGTAATACCTAGTGCATCGGGTCCAATGAAAATCTTTTGTGACAATACTAGTGCAATTGCCTTGGCAAAGGAATCCACATTTCACAAGAGAACCAAACACATCAAGAGATGCTTCAATTCCATCCGGCATCAAGTCACGGAGGGAGACATAGAGATTTGCAAAATACATACAGATCTGAATGCTGCAGACCCATTGACTAAGCCTCTTTCACGAGCAAAACATGATCAGCACCAAGACTCCAGGGGTGTTAGAATCATTACTTTGTAATCTAGATTATTGACTCTAGTGCAAGTGGGAGAATGAAGGAAATATGCCCTAGAGGCAATAATAAAGTTGTTATTTATATTTCCTTATATCATGATAAATGTTTATTATTCATGCTAGAATTGTATTAACCGGAAACTTAGTACATGTGTGAATACATAGAGAAAACATAGTGTCTCTAGTATGCCTCTACTTGACTGGCTCGTTAATCAAAGATGGTTATGTTTCCTAACCATAGAAATGTGTTGTCATTTTATGAACGGGGTCGCATCATTAGAGAATGATGTGATGGACAAGACCCATCCGTTAGCTTACCATTATCATCGCTACAGTTTTATTGCTACTGCTTTCTTCATGACTTATACATGTTCCTCGGACTATGAGATTATGCAACTGCCGAATACCAGAGGAACACCTTGTGTGCTATCAAACGTCACAACGTAACTGGGTGATGATAAATATGCTCTACAGGTGTCTCCGAAGGTGTTTGTTGGGTTGGCATAGATCAAGATTAGGATTTGTCACTCCGTGTATCGCATAGGTATCTCTGGGCCCTCTCGGTAATGCTCATCACTATAAGCCTTGCAAACAATGTGAATAATGAGTTAGTTGCAGGATGAAGCATTACAGAATGAGTAAAGAGACTTGCTGGTAATGAGATTGAACTAGGTATGATGATACCG
Organism: Triticum dicoccoides; assembly: GCF_002162155.2. Classification (NCBI taxonomy): domain Eukaryota; kingdom Viridiplantae; phylum Streptophyta; class Magnoliopsida; order Poales; family Poaceae; genus Triticum; species Triticum dicoccoides. The sequence goes on from NC_041385.1 coordinate 133,364,707, forward strand.
ATGATCGAATCTCGGGCAAGAACATACTGATGATAAAGGGAACAACGTATGTTGTTGTGCGGTTTGACCGATAAAGATCTTCTTAGAATATGTAGGAGCCAATATGAGCATCCAGGTTCCGCTATTGGCTATTGATCAGAGATGTGTCTCGATCATGTCTACATAGTTCTCGAACCCGTAGGGTCCGCACGCTTTAGATTCGATGACGATGTCATTTGTATTAAGAGTTATGTGTTTTTGATGACCGAAGTTTGTTCGGAGTCCCAGATGAGATCACGGACATGACGAGGAGTCCCGAAATGGCCGAGACATAAAGATTGATATATTGGAAGGTTACGTTCGGACACCGGAAAGGTTTCGGAAGAGTTCGGACAGGAAGTAGTGGGCCTTAATGGGCTTTAGTGGAGTGGAGATGAGGGCCGCAGGGTGCACCCCCCTGGCAGGTCCGAATTGGCCTAGGAAGGGGCGGTGCCCCCATCTTTCCTTCTCCCTCTCCTACTCCTTCCCTCTCCCCCCTCTTGGAAAAAGGAAGGGGACTCCAACTAGGATTGGGAATCCTAGTTGGACTCCCCCTATAGGCGCGCCCCTCCTATCTGCCGGCCTCTTCCCTCCCTCCTTTATATACAAGGGCAGGGGGCACCCTGATATGTCTCTAACGTATCTATAATTTTTTACTATTCCGTGTTGTTGTATTATCAATCTTGGATGTTCTATAATCATTTTATAGTCATTTTATATCATTTTTTGGTACTAACCTATTTACATAGTGCCAAGTGTCAGTTGTTGTTTTCTGCAAGTTTTTTACATCGCAGGAAATCAATATCTGAAGGGGTCCAAATACCACGCCAATTTATGATGATTTTTTATGGACCAGAAGGAACACAATGGGCCCTGGTTACACCTGGGGGGAGTCCCGAGGAGAGGACAACCCACCTTGGCGTGCCCACCTCAGGTGCCCCCTGGACCGACTCTTTGCTCTATAAATACCCCAATATTCCAGAAACCCTAGGGGAGTCAACGAAATATTCATCCAGCTGCCGCAGAGTCCAGAGCATCGAGATCCAATCTAGACACCATCACGGAGGGGTTCACCACTTCCATTGGTGCCCCTCCGATGATGTGTGAGTAGTTCTTTGTAGACCTTCGGGTCCGTAGTTAGTAGCTAGATGGCTTCCTCTCTCTCTCTTGATTATCAATACAATGATCTCTTGGAGATCCATATGATGTAAGACCTTTATGCGATATGTTTGTTGGGATCTTATGAACTTCGAGTTCATGATCACTTATATCTTTTTATATCCATGAAAGTTATTTGAGTTCTTTGATCTTTTATATGCATGATCTCTTGTAGCCTCGTATTTCTTCTCCGATATTTGGGTTTTGTTTGGCCAACTTTATCTATTTATCTTGCAATGGGAGGAGGTGCCACAGGGAGTCCTGGATTAAGGGGTCCTCGGACAGCCGGACTCTATGCATATGCCAGACTGTTGGACTATGAAGATGCAAGATTGAAGACGTCGTCCCATGTCCGGATGGGACTCTCCTTTGCGTGGAAGACAAGCTTGGCGATTCAGATATGAAGATTCCTTTCCATGTAACCGACTCTGTGTAACCCTAGCCCCCTCCGTTGTCTATATAAACCGGAGGGTTTAGTTCGTAGGACAACAACAATCATAACCATAGGATAGCTTCTAGGGTTTAGCCTCTATGATCTCATGGTAGATCAACTCTTGTAATACTCATATCATCAAGATCAATCAAGTAGGAAGTAGGGTATGACCTCCATCAAGAGGGCCCGAACCTGGGCAAACATTGTGTCCCCCGCCTCCTGTTACCATTAGCCTTAGACGCACAGTTCGGGACCCCCTACCTGAGATCCGCCGGTTTTGACACCGACATTGGTGCTTTCATTGAGAGTTCCACTATGTCGTCACCGTAAGGCTTGATGGCTTCTTCGATCATCAACAACGCAGTCCAGGGTGAAATTTTTCTCCCCGGACAGATCTTCGTATTCGGCGGCTTCGCACTGCGGGCCAACTCACTTGGCCATCTGGAGCAGATCGACAGCTACGCCCCTGGCCATCAGGTCAGATTTGGAAGCTTGAACTACAGCGCCGACATCCGCGGAGACTTGATCTTCGACGGATTTGAGCCTAGGATGGTTGCACCCCGCCACCACGATGAACATGACCTAAACCTATCATCGGATGGTGTGCGGGAGATTGCACCTGTAACAGCACTGGCCCTAGATCCAAAGCAGAGCACGCCATCCGAGGGCAGGAGGCTCAACCCCGCCACGGAAGTCGTGGACTCAACGGCGCTAGAGGCAAATACAGAGCTGACCTCCAACGAGGCATGTGTCATCGGAACCTCGGACTCGTCTCCTGCCATAGGCTCCGAACCGCGTGTATCCGCACCCATCGAATCTGACTGGGCGCCGATCTTAGAGTTCAGCTCTGCGGACATCTTCCAACACTCACCCTTGGGCGAAGTGCTAAACTCATTAAAATCCCTCTCCTTGTCAGGGGATTCTTGGACGAACTATGTCCAGCTTGAATGGGAAGCAGACGACGAAGAGCTTCGTTGCCCACCCACCACCCACTTGATAGCCACTATCAATGATTTAACCGACATGCTTGATTTCAACTCCGAAGACATCGACGGTATGGACGACGATGCCGGAGAAGAACAGGAACCACCGCCCACAAGGCACTGGACAACCACCTCCTCATACGATATATATATACATGGTGGATACACCCAAAGAAGACAATGGTGATGACATAAAAGATCCAGTTGAGGATAAACTTCCTGATAAGCAGTCTAAGCACCGATGTCAGCGGCGCCGCTCTAAGTCACGCCATGGTAAAAATAATGATGCCGGTACAAGAGAGGATAGCACTCCGGACGATGCCGAAGACAACGAAGACCCCGCCAAGCTAAGTTTCGAACAGGCTGGACGGGAAGATGGGCGAGCCTGCCCCGGCGAACAGGCCGTGAACAACAACTTGGAAGACAACAATTATATGCCCCTCTCCGAGGACGAGGTGAGCCTCGGCGATGAAGAATTTATCGTGCCTGAGGATCCCGTTGAACAGGAGCATTTCAAGCACCGCCTTATAGACACGGCAAAGAGCCTAAAGAAGAAGAAGCAGCAGCTTTGAGCTGATCAAGATCTACTGACTGATAGATGGATCGAGGTCCTGGCAGCCGAGGAATATGGACTCGACCGCCCAACCAAAAGTTACCCAAAGCGCAAATTGCTACCTCAATTCGATGACAAGGCGTTGGAGCCAGCACTACCAGCATATAATGCGGCTGACAGGCCACCGCGTGGTCGAGATAAAACGACAACTCAACCCGAGCACCAGCCGGCACTGCCTCGCCGAAAGAATACAAACACAACAGCTCGCGGATACACACATGACCTGCGGTACGACTTGGAGAACAAAGCAGGCCAGACCAGATCGATCTACTGATCACGGGGGTGCGCCCCAATGCGCAACGACGACCACCATGCCGGATATGACAAATACACACCTGTCCGGGCCGAATACCGCGGACTGGCTCCATTTGAGCTGCGTCGCGACATAGCCCGGCACAGAGGCGCCGCACACCCCCTATGCTTCATTGATGAAGTAATGGAACGTGAATTCCCAGAAGGGTTTAAACCCGTAAACATTGAATCATATGATGGAACAACAGATCCCGCGGTACGGATCGAGGACTTCCTTCTCCATATACATATGGCCCGCGGCGATGACCTCCATGCCATCAAGTATCTCCCGCTAAAACTCAAGGGACCAGTTAGGCACTGGTTGAACAGTCTGCCCGAAAACAGTATTGGCAGTTGGGAGAACCTGGAAGAGGCATTCCTTGACAACTTCCAGGGCACTTATGTCCGACCTCCGGATGCACATGACTTAAGTCATATAATCCAACAGCCCGAAGAGTCATCCAGGAAATTCTGGACTCGGTTCTTAACTAAAAAGAACCAAATCGTCGACTGTCCGGACGCCGAAGCCCTAGCGGCGTTTAAGCATAACATCCACGACGAGTGGCTCGCCCGACACCTCGGCCAAGAGAAGTCGAAGTCCATGGCAGCCCTCACGACACTCATGACTCACTTTTGTGCGGGCGAGGATAGATGGCTAGCTCGTAGCAACAGCACCTCAAGCAAACCTGGCACTTCTAAAGCCAAAGATAGCAACGGCAAGCCCCGACGCAACAGACACAAGCGTCGAAATAATGGCGATAATGCCGAAGGCACGGCCGTCAATGCCGGATTCAGTGGCTCTAAGTCCGGTCAGCAAAAAAAGGCATTTAAAAGAAACAATCCGGGGCCGTCCAGTCTGGACCACATACTCGATCGTCCATGTCAAATACACGACACACCCGACAAACCAGCCAATCACACCAACTGAGAATGTTGGGTCTTTAAACAGGCCGACAAGTTAAATGCTGAAAACAAGGAAAAGGGATCGCAAAGTGACGATGACAAGGAACCCCGACCGTCGAACACAGGAGGACAGAAGAAGTTTCCTCCCCAAGTGAAAACGGTGAACATGATATACGCTACCCATATCCCCAAAAGGGAGCGGAAGCGCGCACTAAGGGACGTCTACGTGATGGAGCCAGTCGCCCCAAAATACAACCCGTGGTCCTCCTGTTCGATCACCTTCGATCGAAGGGACCATCCGACCAGTATCCGTCACGGCGGTTCAGCCGCACTAGTGCTCGACCCTATCATCGACGGATTCCACCTCACACGCGTCCTTATGGACAGTGGTAGAATCCTGAACCTGCTTCACCAGGATACAGTGCAAAAATGGGTATTGATCCCTCAAGGATCAAACCCACCAAAACCACCTTTAAAGGTGTCATACCATGTGTAGAGGCTTGCTGTACGGGCTCAATCACACTGGATGTGGTCTTTGGATCCCTGGATAATTTCCGAAGCGAAGAGCTACTCTTCGATATTGTCCCCTTCCGCAGTGGTTATCACGCACTGCTCGAACGAACCGCATTTGCGCGTTTCAATGTGGTGCCGCACTATGCCTACCTCAAGCTCAAGATGCCCGAACCCCGCGGTGTTATAACAGTCAACGAAAATACGGAGCGCTCCCTTCGTACTGAGGAGCACACTGCGGCCCTTGCAGCAGAAGTACAGAATAGCCTCCTTAGGAAAAACCTCAGTTCGGTAATAAAGGCCCCGGACACCGTTAAGCGGGTCCGCACTACCCTGCAATAGGACCATCCGGCCCGCCTATAGCTCAGCTAGCAATCCGGCCTTCGTCCCAGCCCCAATAAAGTGGCGAAATCCGTGCCTCGCGTACAACACTACGCACTTAAAATACCATGGGCATGGATGGAGGCACGGCTAAACTGCGACCCATAATGCAGCTCAACCGCTCCTGATCCGCATAGTGCTACGTCTTGAGCTAGCGTTGGTTTCCCCCGAAGAGGAGAGGGTGATGCAGCAAGTGTAGCGTAAGTATTTCCCTTAGTTTTTGAGAACCAAGGTATCAATCCAGTAGGAGGCTCCTCAAAAGTCCCACGCGCCTACACAAACAAACTGAGAACTCGCAACCAACGCAATAAAGGGGTTGTTAATCCCTTCACGGCCACTTGCGAAAGTCAGATCTGATAGAGATAGTATGATAAGATAAATATATTTTGGGTATTTTATAATATAGATGCAAGAAAGTAAAGATGCAAATAAAAGTAGATTGAAAGCAAATATGATAAGAGATAGACCCGGGGGCCATAGGTTTCACTAGAGGCTTCTCTCGAGAGCATAAGTATTATGCTGGGTGAACAAATTACTGTCGAGCAATTGATAGAAAAGCGAATAATTATGACGTTATCTAGGCATGATCATGTATATAGGCATCACATCCGCAACAAGTAGACCAACTCCTGCCTGCATCTACTACTATTACTCCACACATCGACCGCTATCCAGCATGCATCTAGAGTATTAAGTTCATAAGAACAGAGCAACGCATTAAGCAAGATGATATGATGTAGAGGGATAAACTCATGCAATATGATATAAACCCCATCTTGTTATCCTCGATGGCAACAACACAATACGTGTCTTGCAACCCTTTCTATCACTGGGTAAGAACACCGCAAGATTGAACCCAAAGCTAAGCACTTCCCCCATGGCAAGAAAGATCAATCTAGTAGGCCAAACCAAACCAATAATTCAAAGAGACTTGCAAAGATAACTCAATCATACATAAAAGAATTCAGAGAAGATTCAATTAATATCCATAGATAAATCTGATCATAAATCCACAATTCAGCGGATCTCGACAAACACACCGCAAAAAGAGATTACATCAAATAGATCTCCACAAGAGAGGGGGAGAACATTGTATTGAGATCCAAAAAGAGAGAAGAAGCCATCTAGCTAATAACTATGGACCCGTAGGTCTGTGGTAAACTACTCACAACTCATAGGAGGGGCAAGGATGTTGATGTAGAAGCCCTCCATGGTGGATTCCCCCTCCGGTAGAATGCCGGCGACGGCTCCAAGATGGGATCTCGTGGATACAGAAGGTTACAATGGTGGAAATTGTGTTTCGTGGTGCCCCCGGATGTTTTCGGGGTCCGTAGGTATATATAGGAGGAAGAAGTACGTCGGTGGACGCCCGAGGGGGCCACGAGACAGGGGGCGCGCCCTACAGGGGGGGCGCCCTCCTATCTCGTGGAGGCTCCGGTTGTTTCTTGACTTGCACTCCAAGCTCTCCGGATCTTGTTCGTTCCAAAAATCACGTTCCCGAAGGTTTCATTCCGTTTGGACTCCGTTTGATATTCCTTTTCTTCGAAATACTGAAATAGGCAAAAAAACAGCAATATGGGCTGGGCCTCCAGTCAGAAGGTTACTCCCAAAAATGATAATAATGTATAAAATAAAGCCCATAAACATCCAAAATAGGTAATATAATAGCATGGAACAATCAAAAATTATAGATACGTTGGAGACGTATCAAGCATCCCCAAGCTTAATTCCTGCTCGTCCTCGAGTAGGTAAATGATAAAAGAGAATTTTTGATGTGGAATGCTACCTAGCATAATTCTCAATGTAATTTTCTTTAATGTGGCATGAATGTTCAGATCCAAATAATACAAAATAAAAGTTCATAATGACATAAGAAATAGTAATACTTCAAGCATACTAAGCAAGTAATCATGTCTTCTCAAAATAACATGGCCAAAAGAAAGTTATCCCTACAAAATCATATAGTCTGGCTGTTGCTCTATCTTCATCACACAAAGTATTTAATCATGCACAACCCCGATGACGAGCCAAGCAATTGTTTCATACTTTAATAATCTCAAACTCTTTCAACTTTCACGCAATACATGAGCGTGAGCCATGGACATGGCACTATATGTGGAATAGAATGGTGGTTGTGGAGAAGACAAAAAAGGAGAAGATAGTCTCACATCAACTAGGCGTATCAACGGGCTATGTAGATGCCCATTAATAGATATCAATGTGAGTGAGTAGGGATTGCCATGCGACGGATTCACTAGAGCTATAAATATATGAAAGCTCAACAAAAGAAAACTAGTGGGTGTGCATCCAATTTGCTTGCTCACGAAGACCTAGGGCATTTTGAGGAAGCCCATCATTGGAATATACAAGCCAAGTTCTATAATTAAGAATTCCCACTAGTATATGAAAGTGACAACATATGAGACTCTCTATCATGAAGATCATGGTGCTATTTTGAAGCACAAGTGTGGAAAAAGAGATAGTAGCATTGTCCCTTCTCTCTTTTTCTCTCATTTTCTTTTTTTTTCTTTTTTTCTTTGGCCTTCTTTTTTTGGCATTTCTCTTTTTTTTTGTAAAGTCCGAAGTCTCATCCCGACTTGTGGGGGAGTCATAGTCTTCATCATCCTTTCCTCACTAGGACAATGCTCTAATAATGAAGATCATCACACTTTTATGGATTTACAACTCAAAAAAAAATTACAACTCAAAGCTAGAACAAGATATGACTCTATGTGAATGCCTTCGACGGTATACCGGGATATGCAATGAATCAAGAGCGACATGTATGAAGATTATGATAGTGGCTTAGCCACAAATATGATGTTAACTACATGATCATGCAAAGAGCAATATGACAATGATGGAACGTGCCATAATAAACGGAACGGTGGAAAGTTGCATGGCAATATATCTCGGAATGGCTATGGAAATGCCATAATAGGTAGGTATGATGGCTGTTTTGAGGGAGGTATATGGTGGGTGTATGGTACCGGCGAAAGTTGCACGGTACAAGAGAGGCTAGCAATAATGGAGGGGTGAAAGGGTGTGTATAATCCATGGACTCAACATTAGTCAAAAGAACTCATATACTTGTTGTAAAAATTTAGAAGTCATCAAAAACCAAAGCACTACGTGCATGCTCCTAGGGGGATAGATTGGTAGGAAAAGACCATCGCTCGTCCCCGACTGCCACTCATAAGGAAGACATTCAATAAATAAAATTGTGCTCCAACTTCATCACATAGCGGTTCACCATACGTGCATGCTACGGGAATCACAAACTTCAACACAAGCATTCTTTAAATCCATAATTACCCAACTAGCATGACCTTAATATTACTACCTCCATATCTCAAAACAATTATCAAGCATCAAATTGATCATAGCATCCAATTCACTTTCTATGATAGTTTTTATTATACCCAACTTGGATGCTCATCATTCTAGGACCAAATTAAAACCATAGCAAATACCATGCTGTTTTAAGAGACTCTCAAAATAATATAAGTGAAGCATGATAGACTAGCAATGTCTATAAAATTAATCCACCACCATGCTCTAAAAGATATAAGTGAAGTACTAGAGCAAAAACTATCAAGCTCAAAAGATATAAGTGAAGCACATAGAGTATTCTAGCAAATTCTAAGCAAATAGGCTTCTCCCAAAAGGTGTGTTACAGAAAGTATGATTGTGGTAAACTAACAAGAAAAGACCAATATAATACACGACGCTCCAAGCAAAACACATATCATGTGGCGAATAAAAATATAGATCCAAGTAAAGTTACCAATGAACGAAGACGAAAGAGGGGATGCCTTCCCGGGGCATCCTCAAGCTTAGGCTTTTGGCTATTATTGAATATATTGGGGTGCCTTGGGCATCCCCAAACTTAGGCTCTTGCCACTCTTTATTCCATAGTCCATAAAAGCTTTACCCAAAACTTGAAAACTTCACAACACAAAACTCAACAGGAAATCTTATAAGCTCCCTTAGTGAAAGAAAACAAAACCACCACATAAGGTACTGTAATAAACTCATTATTTATTTATTTGGATGTTAAACCTACTGTATTCCAACTTCCTTATGGTTTATAAACTAATTTATTAGCCATAGATGCATTGAAATAAGCAAACAACACACGAAAAACAGAATCTGTGAAAAACAGAGCAGTCTGTAGCAATCTGTAACAAACGCAAACTTACGAAACTCTAAAAATCCTACCAAAATAGGAAGTACTGTACAATTTGTTTATTGATCATCATAAAAAAGAATCAATGCAAAATATCTTTTCTATGATTTATTGAATTTTTTCTCGTCAGCGTAAAGTTTCTGTTTTTCAGCGGAATCAAATCAACCATCATCATAGTTTATCCTATAGGTTCTACTTGGCACAAACACTGAACAAAAGATAAAAACACATCTAAACAGAAAGTAGAAACAAAATTTAACACTAAACAGGAACAAAAACAAAGAACATAAAGAAAATTGGGTTGCCTCCCAACTAGCGCTATTGTTTAACGCCCCTAGCTAGGCATAAAAGCGAGGATAGATCTAAGGAGTGCCATCTTTGGCACTACTCATAAGTAGCACGATCGTGATCTCCAGGGATCTCTCCCTTGTTAGTAATGACCAAACCTTTAGGCAAAAATTCAAGAAATTCATTGGTAGCAAAAGGTTCCTTAATGATAGAGAGACCATTGGGGAGAACACAAATAGATTTGAGGTCCGCGTCTTCCTTACTAGAAGTTTCACCTTTATTTTTAGGAACATAGATGAGCTTGGTGGTTTTTGTAGGGGGTTTTGGGGCATCTTTCATGGGAGAAAAAGCCGAACCTAAGTTGGTAATTATATCTTCAAGTTTACCAATTCTAGCAGAATCAAGATCTATTTTTTCATTAACTATAGGTTCTTTTGCTTTAAGATTTTTCAAGGTAACTCCAACCCTAGATTCATATTGGGTGATAAGATTATGAATCTTTTTATCCAAATTTTCAATCAACTCAATAGTGGCAATTTTATTTTTAATAATATCAAGCCGTTGCATAACGTGTTCTAAAGTTAAAACAGTTCCATTAACCAAAAGAGGTGGCGAGCCAAATAAATCTAACATAGCTCTATAAGCATCAAACGTATGGCTACTCATGAAATCACTTCCGGTAGCAATATCAAGAACACATATATTCCTAGGAGTAATGCCTACATAAAAGTTGCGGAGAAGAACGGAAGTGGAAAGCTTCCTAGGAGATTTATATTGGGCATTGCAAATTCTATGCCAAGCATCTTTTAAATTTTCTCCCTCCCTTTGCTTAAAATTGACAATTTCTTGTTCGAGAGAGATAATAAGGATAGGAGGACTAGACATAATGACGAGGTAAATGAGCAAACACACGGACAACGGAAAAAGGCAAGCGGAAAAGAGAGGAGGAGATTGGAAAAGAGAGGGCGAATAAAACGGCAAGGGTGAAGTGGGGGAGAGGAAAACGAGAGGCAAATCGCAAATAATGTAAATGCGAGGGAGATGAGTTTGTGATGGGTACTTGGTATGTCTTGACTTGAGCGAAGACCTCCCCGGCAACGTCTTGAGCTAGCGTTGGTTTTCCCCGAAGAGGAGAGGGTGATGCAGCAAGTGTAGCGTAGGTATTTCCCTCAATTTTTGAGAACCAAGGTATCAATCCAGTAGGAGGCTCCTCAAAAGTCCCACACGCCTACACAAACAAACTGAGAACTCACAACCAACGCAATAAAGGGGTTGTCAATCCCTTCACGGCCACTTGCGAAAGTGAGATCTGATAGAGATAGTATGATAAGATAAATATATTTTTGGTATTTTATAATATAGATGCAAGAAATTAAAGATGCAAAAAAAGTAGATTGAAAGCAAATATGATAAGAGATAGACCCGGGGGCCATAGGTTTCACTAGAGGCTTCTCTCGAGAGCATAGTATTACGGTGGGTGAACAAATTACTGTCGAGCAATTGATAGAAAAGCGAATAATTATGACGTTATCTAGGCATGATCATGTATATAGGCATCACATCCGCAACAAGTAGACCGACTCCTGCTTGCATCTACTACTATTACTCCACACATCGACCGCTATCCAGCATGCATCTAGAGTATTAAGTTCATAAGAACAGAGCAACGCATTTAGCAAGATGATATGATGTAGAGGGATAAACTCATGCAATATGATATAAACCCCATCTTGTTATCCTCGATGGCAACAATACAATATGTGTCTTGCAACCCTTTCTGTCACTGGGTAAGAACACCGCAAGATTGAATCCAAAGCTAAGCACTTCTCCCATGGCAAGAAAGATCAATCTAGTAGGCCAAACCAAACCGATAATTCGAAGATACTTGCAAAGATAACTCAATCATACATAAAAGAATTCAGAGAAGATTCAATTAATATCCATAGATAAATCTGATCATAAACCCACAATTCAGCGGATCTCGACAAACACACCGCAAAAAGAGATTACATCGAATAGATCTCCACAAGAGAGGGGGAGAACATTGTATTGAGATCCAGAAAGAGAGAAGAAGCCACCTAGCTAATAACTATGGACCCGTAGGTCTATGGTAAACTACTCACAACTCATAGGAGGGGCAAGGATGTTGATGTAGAAGCCCTCCGTGGTGGATTCCCCCTCCGGCAGAACGCCGGCGACGGCTCCAAGATGGGATCTCGCGGATACAGAAGGTTACGATGGTGGAAATTGTGTTTTGTGGTGCCCCCAGATGTTTTCGGGGTCCGTAGGTATATATAGGAGGAAGAAGTACGTCGGTGGACGCCCGAGGGGCCCACGAGATAGGGGGCGCCCTACAGGGGGGCGCCCTCTTATCTCGTGGAGGCTCCGGTTGTTTCTTGACTTGCACTCCAAGCTCTCCGGATCTTGTTCGTTCCAAAAATCACGTTCCCGAAGGTTTCATTCCGTTTGGACTCCATTTGATATTCCTTTTCTTCGAAATACTGAAATAGTCAAAAAAACAGCAATATGGGTTGGGCCTCCCGTTAGTAGGTTAGTCCCAAAAATGATAATAATGTATAAAATAAAGCCCATAAACATCCAAAACAGGTAATATAATAGCATGAAACAATCAAAAATTATAGATACGTTGGAGACGTATCACGTAGCTTCACTTTTTTTCAGTTTTTCACCTCTCAAGGCCTTTTCTGATAAACCTGCTCATCGGATCCATAGCGGGACGGATACGCCAAGAAAGCTAGGGGCTCGGACGTACAAGGGAATACCCAGGTGGTCTTTGCTAACGATCGCCATACCTATTTTAAATACCTGCACGCAGCTCGCTCTTGGTCGTGGCATGCTAAATAGCCTTATTTGCTTATCGCACTACTTTGTACAGATACGCATTAACGTATCAATCAACTTACAATGAAAAATAATCTGCATCGTTTGCCAACGACTCAAATTTTTCCTTGTCCATTTATTTTCAATTGCACCCATCCATTCTGGTACGCCTTAATTCGCGAGGGGCTTCATCATGCCCCATAACACGGCAAGAAAGTCTGAACACTTTTACAGTACAGTTCGGCACCCCGAACTTATAGCATTATATGCATCGGCTCCGAATCATGTCTCTGGTTAATAGTTGGGTTGCCCAGCTCCTGTGCTTGCTACCTTACGTTCCGCTATATCGGCTAGGGTAGTAAAGGGAGAACTACTGCGATTGTGTCTCGGTTCTTCCGGATGAACACCTTAGTAGAGAAAGCCGAAAACTGACTGTCATGATACGGCGAGAGTTGGTCAGCTATTCGAGAGGTCTTCAAATCGTTAGAGATTTTCTCCGCTTTATGTGAAGAATCGGTTTTTGTCCGATTACGCATGTATAGTGCCCCAACTTCGGCCTTCCAAATACTAGGGGCTACGCCAAAATTTAAACTTATAGAACCCCTATGGCTAAGTGAGGGCGATAAAGTCGTATAGTCCGATTGCCTTGTCCGTTGCACTAAACACCTCCTTAAAGGACCAAACATTTGGATAGAGTGTTTAGATTTATCCGAACACCCCTGTACTAGCTACGTGGGGGCAGAAGCCGACGACTGGCCAACTCTCAAATTTTATAAACAGCCACACAGGAGGTAAAATTTTAAATAACAAGCATTGTATTACACAAAGCCCTTGTTCAATATTACAGGACAGGCTAAAATAATGCTTTCAAGGAAAAATGATATCCTTGGCACATTGCTCCGCCACAAGGCGGGATCCCTCCATGACAGTATCATAGTACTTCTCGGGCTTGCGATGCTCCTTGCCCTCGGGCGGACCCTTGGTCATCAACTTTGTGGCATCCATCTTCGCCCAGTGCGTCTTGGTGTGGGTGAAAGCCATCCGCGCACCTTCAATGCAGACCGACCGCTTGATAGCATCAAGCCGAGGGCAGGCACTGACCAACCGCTTCATGAGTCTGAAGTAGCTACTAGGCATGGGCTCGGCAGGCCATAGCCAGACTATTAGGTCCTTCATGGCCAGTTCGGCCACCTTGTGCAGCTCGACCAACTGCTTTACCTGGTCGCTAAGGGGCGATGGATGTTCTGATCCAAGTACTGAGACCAGAGCAGCTTCTCCATAGAGCTCCCTTCTTCGGCTCGAAAGAACTCTGCAACATCTGATATGCTGCGCGGCAGATCCCCAAACGCTCCTGGAAAAATCCAAATTCGGGTAAGTAAAAGGAACGCCTCCTTCACACACTTGCTTTTGCATAAAAAAAACCTTACCTACCGCGATATCCTGGGCCACCTGTATTTCCTGGAGGGCGCTATAGGCTTCGGTTCGGGCATCTTGCGTGCTTTGGAGGGCCTTGGAAAGTTCATACTCTTGAGTCTTGTAATCACGCTCCAAGGACTCGTACTTTTTGACGGCGTCCTGGAACTCTTGCTGGACCTCGCTGACCCGGGCCTCCTGCTTCTCTCGCGCGGTGCATTCCTTATCCGCTTTGTCCTCGGCCTCGGCCAACGCCTTCTTGAGGGCCTCTACTTTGGTCGCGTCCCCTAATAAAGTGCATGACACTTCAGTCAGTACGAACTCTTCATCCCTCCCAAATATAAAGCACCAGTTAGTGCATACCTTGGTTGTCCTCCAGTTGCTTCCTCACGAGGCCGAGTTCTTCCTCGGCCCGCTCCAGGTTCCGCGTCATGCCGGAGACCTCCGCAGTATGAGCAGCGGCGGCTAGCAGCGAGGCCTGCTTATTCACACAAACATTTTATGTTAGACTCCTGCGAAAAATATTTTGATCCTCTGTTTGGTTCTTCTTTCCGAACACCAAACAGAGCATCAGGGGCTACTATCTACAAGGTGATATTCTTTTACAACTATTACTTACCTCAAAGCCTGTTAGAAGACTAGGCAGGTTTCAGTCAATCCGCTTTTGGCGGATTGGACTTTCTCAATCACCGTACTCATAAGAGTACGGTGTTCTTCCATAATGGAAGCACCTTATAGCGGTTCCAGCAATCTGTCTAGTGCCTATGGATGGACAGAGGTCACCGGTGGAGGCGGCTTGCCCACCTCATTCGGGAGAGGCTGCGTGCCCAAATCCGGAGCCACATGAGTCTCCGGAGTTGTATCCGGCTGAGGGCCGAACTGGACTCGGCCCTCGTCATCGTGGTCTGTAGGGGTCTTTCCCCCCATGTGCTCGACAACCGGACTTCTCTCCTCTGGCATCACCAGAACGGCCTCCCCTTGGCCCGGTATCCATCGGGACAACACCTCGGTGTTGTCCGCGGCCTTATGAGAGGTGGCCGTCGGAAGGGAATCGTTGTTCATCGCTGATGGATCCAACGACCCCTTCGAAGAGGAGGAGAGCTCGATGTTGGATTGAGTCGGACTGCAGATGCATGGTCTAACACGTTAAAAAACGATAAAGTGAAGAAAAACCGGAAATATTACCGCATCCGGATACTTATGACTTGGCCAGGGGCTTGACCCTGGACCCCCACTCCTTGCTGCTGTTGGTGGAGGCGACGGAGTAGTCTAGAAGGGAGGTTTTTTCCTTCTTGGGCGCCTCGACCTCCCCATGTGTGGAGGCCTTCCTCTTCTTTTTTCCCCAATGGGGGGTGAACGGGCCTTCTCCTCGTCGTCATCGTCTTCGGCGAAGGAGGGCGTCTTGGCGTCTTCGGACGTCACGTCCGAGACACCCTTGCGACAGAGACCCCCTTGCGGCGGAGACCCCCTCTGGTCCCTTTGGCTGCCTTCTTGGTTTTCTTTTTCGGCACCTCATAAGGCGCCGGAAACAGCATCTTCGTCAGAAGAGGCGTTTCTAGATCTTCGGGCAGCGAAGCCGGACAATTGATCTGCTCCGCTATCGTCACCCAAGCCTGAAAGATTGGCATTGTGGCTCAAGATCCTCCTGCAGAAATGCCGGCAAAGGATATACCTTGCAAATATAAAAGAACTTACTGGATTAGCCCGGCGTTTTATGTTGAGCCCGCGATCTTCGGACGTGGGCGGTGGTACCTCGCCGGCCTTAAAAAGCACTTTCCAGATGTCTTCGTGTGTCGTATTGAAGAGCTACAACAGTGTCTGGTGCTTGGCCGGGTCGAACTCCCACAGGTTACAAGTACGGATCTAGCACGTAAGAATCCGGCGGAAGAGCATGACCTGGACCATGTTAACAAGCTTGATTTTCTTGTCAATCATGTTCTGGACACATGTCTGGAGCCCAGTCACTTCTTCGGCTAAGCCCCAGGCTAAACCCTTCTCCTGCTAGGAGGTGAGCCGCATGGGGACTCCGGATCGGAATTCGGGGGTCGCCGCCCAGTTGGCGCCGCGCGGCTCGGTGATGTAGAACCACCCCAATTGACACCCCTTTACGGTCTCCACAAAGGAGCCCTCAGGCCAGGTGACATTGGGCATCTTGCCCACCATAGCACCTCCACACTCTGCTTGTTCGCCGCTCACCACCTTGGGCTTCACATTGAAGGTCTTCAGCCATAGGCCGAAGTGAGGTGGGATGCGGAGGAAGGCCTCACAACGACAATGAATGCCGAAATGTTGAGGATGGAATTGGGGGCCAAATCGTGGAAGTCCAGCTCGTAGTAGAACATCAGTCCACGGACGAACGGGTGGAGGGGAACCCCAGCCCGCGGATGAAGTGGGAAAGAAATACCACCCTTTCTTGGGGCTCCGGGGTGGGGATGATCTGCCCCTTGGCCGGAAGCCGATGAGCGATGTCTTCGAACAAGTACCCGGCCTCCCGGAGCTTCTTGATGTCCTCCTTCTTGACGGAGGAAGCCATCCACTTGCCTCCAGCTCAGGATCTAGACATGATTGGAGTGCTTTTTGGGCGAAAGAGATGGGTGCTTGGGCGTTGGAGCTCGAGGATGAATGAGCAGAGGAAGAAGAAGGCGTGGGTGAAAGAGGGGAATCCTTATCCGTTTATAAAGGCAGTAAAAATCGTGTGCCTCCCTGTTCGCCCTAAAACTCGCTTATTTCCCAAGTGTCATGCTGATGGCACTGTTGGGTTACCCATGCCCATATTGATGAGAATCCCGTGATAAGGGGACACGATCTCTGCTGCGACAAGATGTGCCAATGAAACCGTGCCTCGAAATACGAAGGGACAGGATAAAAAACGGTTCGAATAAAGACCGGGCCATGGCGTGATGTCACGCTATGAGTTGTCAGCAGTTTGGACTCGTGAAAACATTATACTCTCCACGGTGGCATGTGGAATTTGCTTTGCAAAGCCGAACACGATTCTTGTGTTCAAGATCTACTTTGAAGTATTCGAAGAAGGAACCCACCTTGCAATGCCGAAGACAATCTGTGTGCCGGACTTATCATCATTGAATCCTGGTTCAGGGGCTACTGAGGGACTCCTGGATTAAGGGGTCCTCGGACAGCCGGACTCTATGCGTATGTCGGACTGTTGGACTATGAAGATGCAAGATTAGAGACTTCGTCACGTGTATGGATGGGACACTCCTTTGCGTGGAAGACAAGCTTGGCGATTCGGATATGAAGATTCCTTTCCCTGTAACCGACTCTGTGTAACCCTAGCCCCCTCTGGTGTCTATATAAACCGGAGGCTTTAGTCCGTAAGACAACAATAATCATAACCATAGGCTAGCTTCTAGGGTTTAGCCTCTACGATCTCGTGGTAGATCAACTCTTGTAATACTCATATCATCAAGATCAATCAAGAAGGAAGTAGGGTATTACCTCCATCGAGAGGGCCCGAACCTGGGTAAACATTGTTTCCCCCGCCTCCTGTTACCATTAGCCTTAGACGCACAGTTTGGGACCCCCTACCCGAGATCCGCCGGTGCTTGATCCCAGTGACAGAAAGGGAACTGACACGTATGTATCATTGCTACTAAGGATAAAAAGATGGGATCCATATCTGCCGCAATAGATAAACAGATCTTGTCTACATCATGTCATCGTTCTTATTGCATTACTCCGATTTTCCATAAACTTAATACTCTAGATGCATGCTGGATAGCGGTCGATGTGTGGAGTAATACTAGTAGATGCAGGCAGGAGTCGGTCTACTAATCTTGGACATGATGCCTATGTAATGATCATTGCCTGGATATCGTCATGATTATTTGAAGTTCTATCAATTGCTCAACAGTAATTTGTTCACCCACCGTTTGCTATTTTTCTCGAGAGAAGCCACTAGTGAAACCTACGGCCCACGGGTCTTCTTTCTCATATATTTGCCTTGCGATATACTTTTTCCTTGCGTTTATTTTCAGATCTATTAAACTAAAAAATACAAAAATACCTTGCTGCATTTTATTTGTTCCGCGATCTATTTATCCTATCTACAAAATTACCTCACGTCCTTTGCCTATCTTGAGGCGCTATACCCCTAAAGGGATTGACAACCCCTTTAACACGTCGGGTTGCGAGGTGTTGTTATTAGTGTGAAGGGGTTGTTCACGTTGTGTTGCTTGGTTCTCCTACTGGTTCGATAACCTTGGTTTCATATCTGAGGGAAATACCTACCACCGTTGTGCTGCATCATCCCTTCCTCTTTGGGGAAAAATTGACGCAGCTTCAAGCAACATCACACCCCAAAGCACAACACACAATCTCTTAGCCGTGTGTGGTGCCCCCCTCCACAGTTTAACACCTCGGTCATATCGCCATAGTGCTTAGGCAAAGCCCTGCGCTGGTAAAATCATCAACACCGTCGCCACGCCATTGGGCTGACAGAACTCTCCCTCGTCCTCAACTGGATCAAGAGCTCGAGGGACGTCATCGGGTTGAACGTGTGCTGAACACGGAGTTGCTATACGTTCGGTACTTGGATTGGTTGGATCATGAAGACGTTCGACTACAGCAACCGCGTTAACTAAACGCTTCCACTTTCGGTCTATGAGGGTAAGTGGACACACTCTCCCCTCTCGTTGCTATGCTTCTCCTAGATAGATCTTGCGTGATCATAGGAATTTTTTTGAATTACTACGTTCCCCAACAGTGTGCCCAACACACCCAATACAATGGAAAATTGTATAGGTGCACTAGTTCGGCGAAGAGATGGTGATATAAGTGCAATATGGATGGTAGATATAGGTTTTTGTAATCTGAAAAATATAAAAACAGCAAGGTAGCAAGTAACAAAAGTGAGTAAAAACGGTGTTGCAATGCTTAGAAACAAGGCCTAGGGTTCATAGTTTCACTAGTGCAAGTTCTCTCAACAATGATAACATAATTAGATCATATGGCAATCCCTCAGCATGCAACAAAAGTCACTCCAAAGTTCCTATCGCGGAGAACATAAGATGACATTGCTTGTAGGATACGAAACCACCTCAAAGTTATTCTTTCCGATCAATCCATTGAGCTATTCTCGACGATATCTTTTTGTTCTAGTATTTTTTATATTTTCCAAAAATGTCTCCGTAAATTTTCAACTCGTTCCGAGAACTTTTATTTCTGCACAAAAAAACGACACCACAGTAGTTCTGCTGAAAATAGCGTCAGTCCAGGTTAGTTCTAATCAAATCATACCAAAATCATATAGAATTGTTGTAAACATGGCATGAATACTTCATAAATTATAGATACGTTGGAGACGCATCAACATCCCCAAGCTTAATTCCTGCTCATCCTCGAGTAGGTAAATGATAAAAGAAATAATTTATGAAGTGTGAATGCTAGCAAGTGCACAAGTTTGATCAATGATAATTTCAATCACTTTTTCTAGCATCATTATATATCATAACAGTAGCTCATGTCATAAAGCTTCTCATGATCAAGTAACAAGTTATTCACATGTTAAAGTATAGACCATAAACTTTCTTGAAAACTAACAAACTATGTTCTCAGTCATCAAACAATTGCAATTCATCTTATTTTCAGGAAGGGTCTATGTAAGAGCTTTGATTTAGCAAATCCCACATACTCAACTATCATATAGTCTTCCATGATTGCTACCATTCAACGCATATTTTTAGAAACAAATAGCATCCATTGAACACAGTGAAAGATAGGGGCTTAATATTTCACCTCCCAACTTATTTATCATATAGATAATTGTCGAGAATAATAATACATGATCAAATATATTTGAATGGCCATATATGCTTAGATCTTTCCCCACCACATGATGCTTGCCAACAAAAGAGTAGGTTGGAATGAGAACGAATACTACTAACTCTTGCATAAAATTAAAAGATAGGCCCTTCGCAGAGGGAAGCGGGGATTTGCAAAGGTGCCAAAGCTCGAAGCTTTTAAAACAGAGATGAAAATAATTTGAGAGGTATGCTTTCATTCTCAACATAACAACCAAGAGTTCTCACTATATTCCATGCTAGACACGTTATAGGCGATTCCCAAACAGAATGGCAAATTTTTTACTCCCCCACCACCAACAAGCACATTCCACGGCTGGTCCGAAACAACGGGTACCATCCAACTGTCAACAATCCTGGGGGAGTTTTGTTTGCAATTGTATTTGATTTGATTTGAGCATGGAACTGGGTATCCCGGTTACGAGCCATTTTCTCGTGAATGATGAGCGGAGTGCACTCATCGTGAGAATAACCCACCTAGCATGGAAAATACTGGCAGGCCCTAGTCGCTACATGAGTGATTCGGGCAAACAAAACATATTATTATTTCAAGGTTTAGAGTTTGGTACATGCAAATTTACTTGGAACGGCAGGTAAATACCGCATATAGGTAGATATGGTGGAAACTAATGGAAGAAACTTGATTCGAAAGGTTTTTGGATGCAAAAGTAGTATCTCTACTTAGTACAGAAATTTTGGCTAGCAAAAGATTCTAAATAGCAAGCACCACACGTTGGAGGACCCATAACAATATAACTTCTATACAAATGTACCCAAACATAACTCATTAAGTTGTCTTCCTTGTCCAACTTCAACTAATTTGATCAATTTTGAAAATAATTAATGGGGCTCACAATCATAGA
Organism: Triticum dicoccoides; assembly: GCF_002162155.2. NCBI lineage: Eukaryota > Viridiplantae > Streptophyta > Magnoliopsida > Poales > Poaceae > Triticum > Triticum dicoccoides. The sequence goes on from NC_041385.1 coordinate 133,385,413, forward strand.
AGATGTCCAAGATAATATATTTATATGTGAAATCTCTCTTCCTTCAATATTCTTTCATGAATTGTTCAAGTGATCAATACTATGTTTGCTAACTTTCAATAAATTTACCACCTCTACTCCTTATATGTGAAGTCATTACTCCCCATGGTATAAGCATATGAAACATATATAAATTCAGATTTATGATGTTTAATTCATTCAACCATTTACTGATGGGATGTAAGTGAAGCATGAGAGTAAAGGACAAACTACTGCAAAAAGATATAAGTGGAGATCAATGACTAGTCAAATAATTATTTAGCTATGTGAGGACTCTCTCTTATTTAACTATTTCAGATCTTAATATTTTATTCAAACAACAAGCAAAACAAAATAAAATGACATTGCAAGGATAGCACATATCATGTGAAGAAGCAAAAACCTATCCTCAACCAAAACTGATCGATAGTTGTTGAAGAAGAAAGGTGGGATGACAACCGGGGCATCCCCAAGCTTAGACGCTTGAGACCTCTTGAAATATTAATTAGGGATGCCTTGGGAATCCCCAAGCTTGAGCTTTTGTGTCTCCTTAATTTCTCTCATATCACGGTTTCCCTAAATCTTAAAAACTTCATCCACACAAAACTCAACAAGAACTCATGAGATAAGTTAGTATAAATCCATGCAAAACCTTATCATTCACTACTGTAGAAAATCACTAAAATTCCATACTAAATGCCTCTTCATTTAATACTCCTATCCTCAAATAGAATCATTAAACAAGCAAACATATGCAAACAATGCAAACATAACAGCAATATGTCTAAACAGAACAGTCTGTAAAGAATACAAGAGGAATCATACTTACCTAAATCCAAAAATTCTGAAAAATTACCACACTATATAAAAATTTGTTACTCATTGTGTCAAAATTTCAAGATTTTATCATGTTCTTACTATTCACCAATATTCAAAACATGACAACAAACTTTCTGTTTTTAAAATAGCAACGTATAGAATTGTAAAATAAGCATGGTAAAGGCTATACTTGACCTTTTTATTGAACTAAAAGATAAAAAAACATGTCTCTGAATAACAGCAAGAAAATATAAACAAAAGAAAATGACGCTCCAAGCAAAACACATATCGTGGTGAATAAAAATATAGCCTCAAGTAAGGTTACCAATGAACGAGAACAAAAGAGGGGATGCCATCCGGGGCATCCCCAAGCCTAGTTGCTTGGATATTCCTTGAATATTAACTTGGGGTTCCTTGGGTATCCCCAAGATTAGGCTCTTGCCACTCCTTATTGCGTAGTTCATCGAAACTTTACCTAAAACTTGAAAACTTCACAACACAAAACTCAATAGAAACACTTATGAGCTCCGTTAGTATAAGAAAACAAATCACAACTTAGGTACTATTGTGAACTCATTCTAAATTCATATTGGTGTTATATATACTGTATTCCAAATTCTCCATGGTTCATACCCTCCGATACTACTCATAGATTCATCAAAAAAAGCAAACAACACATAGAAAACAGAATCTGTTTAAAACAGAACAATCTGTAGTAATCAGACAACTTCGTATACTTTAATAACTCCAAAAATACTGAAAAATTAGGACAACATAGAAAATTTGTATATAAATCATGTGTACAAAATTCCTGGTCTGAGAGCAAAAGTTTCTGTTTTTGCATAGAATCAAGTCAACTATCATCCACACTATCCCAAAGGCTTTACTTGGCACTTTATTGAAACAAAAGCTATAAAACATGATTACTACGGTAGCATAATCATGTTAACACACAAAAACAGTATGGGTAAATATTGGGTTGTCTCCCAACAAGTGCTTTTGTTTAATGCATGTCTAGCTAGGCATGATGATTTCAATGATGCTCGCATGAAAGATAAGAATTGAAACATAACGGGAGCATCATGAAGCATATGACTAGCACATTTAAGTCTAACCCACTTCCTATGCATAGGTATTTTGTGACCAAACAACTTATGGGAACAAGAATCAACTATCATAAGAAGACAAAACAAGCATAAGTTCAAAACTTTCAACACATAGAGAGGAAACTTGATATTATTGCAACTCCTACAAGCATATATTCCTCCCTCATAATAATTTTCAGTAGCATCATGAATGAATTCAACAATATAACCATCACATAAAGCATTATTTTCATGATCTACAAGCATACAAATTTTATTACTCTCCACATAAGAAAATTTCTTCTCATTCATAATGGTGGGAGCAAATTCAATGAAATAACTATCATGTGAGGCATAATCGAATTGAAAATCAAAATCATGATGACAAGTTTCATGGTTATCATTATTCTTTATAGCATACATGTCATCACAATAATCATCATAGATGCAACTTTGTTCTCATAATCAATTGGAACCTCTTCCGAAATAGTGGATTCATCACAAAATAAAGTCATGACCTCTCCAAATCCACTTTCATGATTATCACAATAAGATTCAACACCCTCCAAAATAGTGGGATCATTACTTAAAGTTGACACTCTTCCAAATGGACTTTCATCAATATAGTCATCACAAATAGGAGGCATGCTATCATCAAAATAAATTTGCTCATCAAAACTTGGTGGACTAAAAATATCATCTTCATCAAACATAGCATCCCCAAGCTTGTAGCTTTGCACATCATTAGCATCATGGATATTCAAAGAATTCACACTAACAACATTGCAATCATGTTCATCATTCACAAATTTAGTGCCAAACATTTTATAGACTTCTTCTTCTAACACTTGAGCACAATTTATTCCTTTCCATCAATTTCACGAAAGATATTAAAAAAGATGAAGCATATGAGGCAACCTCAATTCTAGTTTTTTGTAGTTTTCTTTTATAAACTAAACTAGTGATAAAACAATAAACTAAAAGATTCAATTGCAAGATCTAAAGATATACCTTCAAGCACTCACCTCCCCGGCAACGGCGCCAGAAAAGAGCTTGATGCCTACTACACAACCTTCTTCTTGTAGACTCGTGTTGGGACTCCAAGCACAGAGTTTTGTAGGATAGTAGCAAATTTCCCTCAAGTGGATGACCTAAGGTTTATCAATCCGTGGGAGGCGTAGGATGAATATGGTCTCTCTCAAACAACTCTGCAATCAAATAACAAAGAGTCTCTTGTGTCCCCAACACATCCAATACAATGGTAAATTCTACAGGTGCACTAGTTCGGCGAAGATATGGTGATACAAGTGCAATATGGATGGTAGATGTAGGTTTTTGTAATCTGAAAATATGAAAACAGCATGGTAGAAAGTAACAAAAGTGAGTAAAAATGGTGTTGCGATGCTTAGAAACAAGGCCTAGGGTTCATAGTTTCACTAGTGCAAGTTCTCTCAACAATGATAACATAACTAGATCATATGGCAATCCCTCAACATGCGACAAAAGTCAAGCCAAAGTTCCTATCACAGAGAATATAAGATGAAATTGCTTGTAGGATACAAAACCACCTCAAAGTTATTCTTTCTGATCATTCCATTGAGCTATTCCTATAAGTGTCACGAACAACCCTAGAGTTCATAGTAAAATAACACACATCCATCAACCCTAATGTCACATAGATACTCTAATGTCACCACAAGTATCTGTGGGTCAATTATACGATATGCATCAAACAACTTCAGATTCATAATATTCAATCTAATACAAAGAACTTCAAGAGCATCCCGAGATTTCTACCAGAGAAAGGAATATGAAAACGTGTATCAACTCCTATGCATAGATTACCCCAATGTCACCACAGGAATCTGCAAGTTGACAACCAAAACATACATCAAGTGGATCAACAGAACATCTCATTGTCACCACGGATATCCCATTGCAAGACATACATCAAGTGCTCTCACATCCAAAGATTCAATCCATCATAACAAAACCTCAAAGGAAAAGACTTGATTCATCACAAGGAGATAGAGGGGGAGAAACACCATATGATCCGACTATAGTAACAAAGCCCGCGGTACATCAAGATCGTGCCAAATTAAGAACACGAGAGAGAGAGAGAGAGAGAGAGAGAGAGAGAGAGATCAAACACATAGATAATGGTACATACCCTCAGCCCCGAGGGTGAACTACTCCCTCCTCGTCATAGAGGGCGCCGGGATGATGAAGATGGCCACCGGTGATCGATTCTCCCTCTGGCAGGGTGCCAGAACAGGGTCCCAAGAGGTTTTTTGTGGCTACAGAGGCTTGCGGTGGCGGAACTCCTGATCTAGGTTAATCTCTGGAGGTTTGAGGATTTATAGGAGGTGTTAGCATCGGGGACAAGTCAAGGGGTCCCACGAGGCGATGACAAGGCAGGGGGCGCGCCCTAGGAGGGGCGCCCCCACCCTTGTGGTTGCCTCGGGACTCCTCTCCGATATCTTTTCGTTCCAATATTTTTTATATTTTCTAAAAAACATTCTCCGTAAATTTTTAGCTTGTTCCGAGAACTATTATTTCTGCATAAAAAATGACACCACGGTAGTTCTGCTGAAAAAAGCGTCAGTCTGGGTTAGTTCTAATCAAATCATACCAAAATCATATAGATTGTTGTAAACAATGCATGGGTAATTTATAAAATATAGATACGTTGCAGACGTATCAGGAGGCCTGATCTGGAGTCTGTTCGAGGCTCTGGAGAGGGGAATTCATTGTCCTCATCATCAACAACCACATGATGCTCACCGCCGGGAGTGAGTAATTTCATTGTACCCATACTGTAGGTAGGTACAGATGGATGAGATTCTCAATGTAATCGAGTCAATTTGTTGGGGCTTGATCCCTAGTATCCACTATGTTTTGAAATTAATGTTACTATGACTTTACTATGCTTAATGCTTATCACTACGGCCCGAATGACATGATTTCAGACCAGAACCTATTATGATCTCATTTTAT
>NC_041385.1:133390492-133400996 GCF_002162155.2 Triticum dicoccoides
TATTTGAGTTATTGATCCTATCTGCAAGTTATATGCACCTATAATTGTTCCGATGTGTAGAAACCAAAGTGATAATAATTGGGATACTCTTCGGGAATGACTGTAATTTGAGGAGTTCATGTGTTCATTATTTGTTAATGTTTTGTTATGGTTCTCTATTAAAAGGTGTGCCTTAATTACCCTTAGTTTCCACTAGGACAACGCTGCCACAAGAGGGTAGGACAAAAGACGTCATGTAATTTTTTTCCGCAAGCACGTATGACTATATACATAATACATGCCTACATATGATTGATGAAGTGGAACTGTTGTGTATCGCTCTAGGTTGTGAGTGTTACATAATGAATCTCATCAAAATATCCATCGCTACTCCATACCTACACTTTTATAATATTGTCTTTGCTCAAGTTACTACATGTGCCTCTACAATTGCTACAAAACTGCTATTGTTACTGTTACCATTGCTACTACTATTTCCACTGCTATCATATTACTATGCTACTAATAAATTGCTGCAAAGAAGTGGCTTCTCATGTGTAGTTGAATTGACAACTCAACTGCTAAGGCTTATAAATATTCTTTGGTTCCCCTTGTATCGAATCAATAAATTTTGATGAAATACTACCCTCGAAGACTATTGTGATCACCTATACTTGTGAGCCATCACCATCTGGCCTGAGAAGACGAAGAAGAACGGAGACAAGTTTTGGCATCCTCACCGTTCCGACTTTCTCCGATGAGTTTCGTGGCCTAGTGCTCTTGCTGGAGAAACGTACGTGATAACGTGTAAAGAAATAGTGCGATGAACAATAATGATCGCTATTCAATGATAGTGATGTTGTACATATTTATACCTCCTGAAGAGGCGCATCACACAGGCGCGATGGTTACCGCGGGCGGGATTAGTGGAATGCGTTTGTTAGATTAGAATCACGACTGTTCAGGAGGTATACCGCATGTCGGATCCACAAACATAGATTTCCTTAATTAAACTAGTTAACCAAAACCTAACAGTTTTAACTGGTGGTCATGTATGGCAAGTCGTCATTGGTATTTTGGTCCACAGACCACGCTCCATTTATCTAGCCGGTATTTTTTTCGTTGTCACATTGCCAGAATAATCTGTGCCTATAGTAATCTGACCTAGGCGGAACACCCTTTGCCACTTGAAAATATATGAGCATAGGGAGAACTATGTCGGTGAGTACAGTGTTTATGAAAACAAGTCGTCCCCTAATCTCTTTTTTTTCGGAAAAACATCCAATCTATTCATCTTCAATCATGGCAGTACAACGAATACCAGAAATAAAAATTACATCCAGAATCGTAGACCACCTAGCGACGACTACAAGCACCGAAGCGAGCCGAAGGCGCGCCGCCGTCATCGCCCCTCCATCGCCGGAGCCGGGCACAACTTGTTGTAGTAGACAGTCGGGAAGTCGTCGTGCTAAGGCCCCATAGGATCAGCACCCCAGAACAGCAACCGCCGCCGATGAAAAATAACGTAGATCGGAAGTATCCAAACTGAAGGCACACGAACGTAGATGAACAACGACGAGATCCGAGCAAATCCACCAAAGATAGATCTGCCGGAGACACACCTCCACACCCCTAATCTCTAGTAACTTGCCTTTCTTGCTAAGTTCAAGTATTCATGGACATAAATTTAAATTTCTATTTAATTCGTAGTCCCATGAGAAAATAATGAATGTAGGTTATCTAGGCAGAATTTAACTCGGCCAACCGAGCTTAAGGTTTTCTGGATTCAAATTTGAATATTTATATATTGAATCCTTTGTGTTTTACGTGGGTCTTTGCCTAAATTTTTTCTTTAATGACTTTGGATATCTATATACTGCCATTCACAGAAACGGGTATATCTATATTATATCATAAGGATTCTCTTCGTTGTTTCGTCAAAAAAAAATCTTTAATGACTCCACCCGCGAATTGAGGGTAGCTCAAATGGTTAGATTTCCTTGTGGTGAAATCAACCCACTCATGTTCAAGTTTTGTACTTTACGCACGTGTTTGTATTTTTCCAAATTTATTTTATGTTTCCGGACATTGTTCGCTCGGTGGGAGACAACACTCCCGTCAACTACAAGAAATTCGTGGTGACACTTTCAATCTTAAGATTTGGTGGCTCGGTCTGTGGAAGGGTTCTCATAGAACGTGTATACGTTGATAGAGATGAATGTATGTATTTCTTTGTATGCATGTATGTTGTATGGTGTTTTCAAAAGAAGTGCGGGCATCTTCAACGCCGACCCTCAAATTGGCCGCAACAGTTCGGACCTTGCGGTTCGGACATGTTGTGCCATTCAATGCGGGCATGTATCAGTCTGTTGAGCGGTCCAGACGCACTTTACTCTGCAAAGTGGAAACAAAGTGAGGGGAGGGGGGTTGTGGGAGTCCGGACAGCAGCCATGTAGGACTCTGACGCCCGAGGCCCACTAAATCCGCCCTCCCGTTCCCATTTTCTTTCACTCCGTCCCTTCCCCCTTACTTTGCATCCGCACCCTTCACATCCGCCGCCGCCGATGTAACTCTCCGGCAGCCACAGAGGCATTGCCGGATGTCCTCAACCAGCACCGCCGCGCCCACTCGTCTTTACGACAACGATGTCCACCCTGGAGCCGTTTGTATCCAGGTACACTCCGCCCCGTGTGGATGACCTCTATGGCGGACACCACGCCCCGTAGGTGTTTGGTCAAATGCCATTTAGCTTAATTTCAGATGCCATGTTATTCTTTCAGAGTACGAAGGATGGTGGGGTATTCGACCATGGAGGATCAGCTGTTGTGCGATATAGGGTTGGCCATATCCATAGATCTCGTAAGCAGGAGCAGAGGGGGGCCTTCTGGTAGCAAGTGGGTGAATCGTTTCACGCACGAAAGCACATTGCGCACTACGACATGCACATCATCCATGATAATAATGTGAAGTCGTTATCGTATCGCTGGTACGCTATCCAGACAAGCGTCACCAAGTTTTGTCACGTGGTTGGTCAGTTGGAGACATGGTGGCCATTGCACGCGGCAGAGGAGGAGATCGTAAGTTTTGCTTCTTCTTGTTCAACTTGTTTAAATCATTCATTCACTCAATGTTGGTGTACACTTTGTGTAACCTGGACGCGCTGCCATGATGTACCACATGATAGATAGACGGCCATTTACGCACACATACTGCTAGATGAAGCTGAAGGGGTAGTATGTGTAGGACGACATGATATGTTGATGAAAAACTTGTTGGACATTCGGTTAATCTTGTCGAATTTGAGACATTGTTGTACTAGACTTATTTACATGCTATGTATGGGTGGTTTGTGTTATTTTCTATCCAAACTTTGATGAAAATCCGTCGTTTTTGCATGGATGTCGTCATGTCTATATGAAAATCTGATCGGTTTGCATGAATTTTGTCCGAATAGTTCAAAAGGTTGTTGAAATGTGCTCCCTCTGTTCCAAAATTCCTGTCTTAAATTCGTCTAGATACGGATGTATCTAATACTAAAATGTGACTTGATACATTCGTATTTACACAAATTTAAGACAAGAATTTTGGGACGGAGGGAGTATACGGATAGCGTTGGATGGACGGCTCCGAAATTAGTGTCTGCAGGTTGGTCCCACTATCCACGGACTGATGCAAAAATAAATTTATGGGTCGGCGTTGGAGATGCCCTAATTACTCCCCTCTAGAATCACTGGAGTTTAAAGTAGTTATGCAGAAACATGGTTTGCACTTGAAGGAATCGGTCAAGGTTTGAGTTCAATGTCTCTTTGGTTCACAAGATATTAAAATTTTAGGAATGCATAATTAAAAATCTCACCGCACGGCATATGTGGTAAGCTATAAAAAAAATAATCCAACATAACTAAAATTTCATACAATCTACTTTTAGTTCAAATTTCACAGCATCTTGAATACTACAAAACAGGGCAGTAGTTAAAAGTTCTTTGATAAAACAAAGGTACTCTAAGTACTCCCTCCGTTCAGGTTTATTAGGCCTCTCAGCATCACAAGCATGTGCCTTTTTATAAGTCCTCGTTTTAAAAAGGTGCATGCATTCAACCATTTCATTGGTTGCATTGAAAGTCATTATTGTTGGTGTCATGGATGGGAAATTAATACACTTCATGCATGTTTTTTCATTGGCTGCATGCATGTGAGAGAGTGCATTGGGAGTGAAATAGAAGAATTAATGTGCGCAAATTACTAGATGTCTTGGTCTAAGAGAAGTCGTTTTTAGGCCTAATAAACCCGGACGGAGGAAGTATTGTTCAGAGAATTATGACTCTCTAAAGTTTACTTAAATCTCGACTGTCACCGTCTCAATATGGAATAAAACTCGTTCTCCCCTTGTTTTGATTTGGCTATGGTTTGGACAGGGATGACCGGACGAGTGACATCGATCGTCGGTCGGAGGAACTGCGAAATAATTATACTCTGGCCGCTGCTCGTACCAGGTGGACAGAGGATGGGAGGCCCGACGCCTCACGCAAATATTTGGATTCTCCAGGAATCCCAGACGGTGCAGAGCCCTGCGCCTGCGCACGCACGGACGCATGCACGCCCTCCCGCTTGGTAACCCACGCCTGGACGGTTAACTCCGTTGTACTGGCAGTCGTAAGCACGCCGGATCCTCTGCGGCCCACTCCGCTCCCTGAGACCCTCTTTGTGGCGACGCAACCGCTGCTGCTTGAGCGCAGAAAATCCCTGGACCCGCTGGGCCCGCCGGCCAGGGAGCGCGAGGGCGCACGGACAAGTAGCCATTGGTCACACCGCTTTACGGGGACAGCGATGGCCCGGCATTGACAAAGCTGACTGCGACTGCGTGGCCCGCTGGGCCTGCCTGGGATTCCGTTCTCCTTTACTTTGTGGGCACCAACTTTTCTTCTCCAGTTTTAAAGAGAGTGAGAAAATGAACTTGAAAAATGGTTACTCATTTCACAGCAGTCGGACGGGTGTCAACAAAATTACATCTCCGTTGCCAATTTGTGTATAGTTTGCACAGACTTTCACGATAAAACGAAGAGTTCAAAATCAGCTTGAATTCAGGGAACACGTAATGCCTTTTGAAACTGGGCCTTTGGTTCTGACTTTTTCAAATTAGACGACTTTTAAGTGATCATTTGTTAGATTCCGGAGGATTTGTCGTACAATTGCCACTAGTGCGCAATTACTGTAGTACTCAGCAGGGGCAGTACGCCTTTCGAGAAATTTCAAGCAAATCAAATCAGAAAAGCGCAAAACAGAGCAAGAGAGAGGGAGAGGGAGAAAAGCTGAGACGTGCGCGCTCGTCGTCTCTCTCTTTCTCATCGGAGTGAGCGGCAGACAGACACAGGCCTCCTCTGTCGCCTTGCGGACGGGGCACCCGCGCGCATCTCGAGGCGCATCTGACGGCGCAGCAGGAAGATCCGCCTGCGATCGTACGGCCCGAGGCATATGGCCGCGGAGGAGGGGCTCCGCGCACGTGCCCTCCCTGGCCGGCGCGTGGCGCGCAATGTACGTCGTAGTACGTACCGCTGCCGCCAGTACCACTCCTATATTTTCTATGCTCTACCGACATGCTTAAAAAACGTAAAACGTTCGTGAAAAGACGCCCATGGCTGATTTGTTTTGTTTTTTCTGCATTATTACGCTTTTTTTGGGTGCTGCTGCGGTGACAGCGGTAACAGATACGTGTGCAAGATCGATCATGTTACATTCTTTTCCCGTCAGGTTGTTCAGAGCCAAGCCCACATGAAAGAGGAAACCACCCTGCTTTGGGTAGCCGGATAGAGCTAAACTCGAAGATCTTTCACGTGGCCTAAAGATCAATACACCCATCGATCGATCGATCTACTTGGTCACGCGACGTACGTATGCACGCAAGCAACATAAACCGTCCAAGAATCTTTGCATAAACTAACACGCTAACTCGAACTAACATACACAGCAGGTCTGACCATGGTGGCCAGACAGGTTCCCTTGCAACCCCTCCTGCTCGCTCTTCCGCCCAGTGTGAAATCTGCGTGCCACAGTGACTTTTTTGTGCGAAATATGCTTGGCGCAATGACGCCTGTCCTCTGGTTTCATTCCGGGGTAAATAAATAAATTGACAGGAGCAGGGTGCCGCCGCACTTCACGAGAAACTAGAAATTCCTCCGGGGCAGACCGATCGTGGACCATACATCCTCTACCTCACCACCACACCCCTGCGAAGGTTTATTGCGACTTCATGGTGGTGGTCATGCTCATGCTCATGCGCGCAGGGGCGCAGACATAACACTCGCCCACTGATCAATTCCAGCAGCCATAAATAAATTCAGACATCTGCAGCAATACCAGTGGCATGTTTTTCAGAGAAAAACCGCATTCGTTTTATACTTTCATCCCGGGAAACAAACAAGCCCGCCGATGTCGCTCTCCTCCTCGCGTCACTCGCTCGGCCGATGGGCCGAGAGAGACGCAAATGCTGCCGCCGGTACAACTACACGACCTGTCTACTGTACAAGGTTCCAAGCGAACAATGGCGATGTGTCTGCGGGTGGCGACGTCAGCTAGAGCTAGCCCTTCCGATCCTTGGTGTCACTGCATTCATCTCCCGTCCTTGAAAATAAGCAGCCTCGTTTGTTTCTTCTGCATAATTCGTGGCTCCCAACCACCGCTAGCTCGCTCCTGTCAGTTAGTAGACAAACTGAAGTGGAATTAACAAAACCTTCAGTTAGCGCAGTACTCTACACTACTTTGATGATTCGATTGCATTAGGAAATCGTGTGGATTTAACTACGTAGGAGTAGTTGGCTAAATATATTATTGCGAGTCTTGGGTCTCTACACTGAATGTGTATTATATGCTTTAGTAGGTGTGGCACTTTTCTGCTCTCCCTTTGGAAGATTTTGGCACGGGTATATTCTTCCTCTGGACTGCTAGTTTCAGATATTCCATCTCCTACATAAAAAAAAGATATTTTATTTGGAAGAACAGAATCATTCGGAATGGTGGTTAGTCATGCATGTTTCCTAATTTGTTCTCTTAAACAAAAACAAATAAACCTGCAGCTCCCACCTTGATTAATCAAGTAGGGTTTCCATGCTGATGAAAGAGTTGATAAACCAGCTAGGCTTTAATCTGATCATCATAAAGTGGCAGCAGTGAACCTACTCCGGCCTTTGTTTGAGACGGATCGGAGCGAGCATGGGAGATGGTCCATGATTTGCAGTACTGTCGAAAGGGTGAAGACAATGTAGCCAAAGCCCTGTTTGATTTGTTTGTTTGTACTGGGGCGCTAAAGCCGTGTGGCCCATGCCGCACTCATAGCGTGGCCCAGGGTTAGGATCCGAATAATTGCTAGGCCTGGGACCTAATAACAAATATTGTTGGGTGAAGACAATGTAGCTGCTTCCTCCCTCCATCAATGTAATATATATTTTTCCTTGCCGTGTAGCTTTAAGATTCATAAGTAGTACGTAGATCTGTATCTATTTAATTCGGCATTTCTTCTGTAGGACGATTAAACTCGGATGGAAGAATTTTCTTTGCAAAAATATTGCTAGTATTGAAGAAGCATTTTTACTGGATTTACTTGACAAAAAGCTAGATAAATTGCATTTCCCACGTGTGCACAACAATAGAAACAATATTAACTCTTAGCAAGTTTTTGTTCCTACTACCAACCAGTAAAATATAACATGTTTACTACTCTTAGCAAGTTTTAGTACTTATAAGTTTTACGGTGTTTGGCGATTTTACGAGCCGTTCAATCTGACAATGGAAAAGTAGGAGCACGAGTAGACATACTGCAATGGAAACGATCATGTTCGTGGCGATTTTCATGGCCAAGTCTGCATGCATGTGGGGCTCGCCTGGTCAAAATGCATTTGCATGATCAATTAGTAGCTAGCCTTTAGTGGCCGTGTGTTTGCCTTTAGTTTGTGGGATCAGGGTCACTCCAGTTACTCTAATTATTCATCCCCGACCCTATCATAAGATGCTACATTATGCATGGCTCCACTCCATGATTGCTTTGCTTGCACAAAATAACTGATCGAAGAAAACAGAAAGAGAAAAAGATCCTGAGACAGCCGAAGCTCTGGGCCTAGATCGTTGGGTTTCACTGGGCCTACCAAGCCGTATGCGGGCCTAATCTGGCCTATATAGTTGTTTCTATCCTACTACAATAGTTTCGTGTATGCAAATTGCGATAATTCACAGCGGTGCCAAGGCTCATCTACACCCAGTAAATAGTAAATAAATAAAATAAGTGAAAATTGTAGACATTGAAGATGCTCATGTGTGCAAGGTGCCTACAATTTTTTATGGTGTTTAAATATCTGAGGAGCTTGCACCAAAAAACTTTGGCTATGAATAGTGTTCTTTTTCAAAGTTTCTCACACATCCAATATTTATTTATTTTGCAAGAGCTCCTCAGATGTCCAAACACCACGAAATTTTGAACTAACCTTGCGCACATGAAAATCTTCAATGCCTACAATCTTCAGATTTTTTTACTAATTTTGAGATTTACTATTCACGCCCGGGTGTAGAGGAACCCGGTGTTGCTTCCACCAATTCTTCTTGGCTCCGGTATTATCCATGTGCAGCTTTGAGGATTAGCATACCTGCTAGAGGAAATCTGTTCTGATCTGTTAGAAATTTAGGGTTTGTGGCCCACTCTCTATTCCTCTACGCTTTCTATGGTGATGCTCATAATTCGTACATCCGAGTTTAGGGGTTGAAACTTTCTTATATTTTTTCTAACAGTCCACCTATTATTTTAAACTAGTTTTCAGGATATAATCCAGACCAAACTATTAACCACAATACAATTTGTTTGTTAAAAAATTTCTACCTATTGAGTCCCAAGAGCATGCGCTTGTGAGCAATGTGCCATTTTAGAGTGTAAATTACTCTAATTATGTATATCAAGTCATCAACATTAGGCTTGTAATCTTATTATATGAGCTAGCTCCTTCCAATTAGCAATGTACCCCGGTAGTTTTTCTAATATACATAGTATATTGTATTTCACTGATAATCGACCAACTTTCTTAAGCATATAATACTCCCTCCGTTCCTAAATATAAGTTGTTTTAAAGATTTCATTACAAACTACATACGGATGTATATAGATATATTTTAGAGTGTGGATTTATTCATTTTACTCGGTATGTAGTCCATAGTGAAAACTATACACAGACTTATATTTAGAAACGGATGGGAGTACTTAAATATGTTCCGACAAGTAATAAATTCTATGTTAAACATGTAAATCATTTCCATGTATAAATCATTTCCTTGTTGTCTAGCTTTAAGTTTCATCAGTACTAGATCTGAATCTATTTAATTCAGCATTTCTTCTGTAGGAGGATTAAACTCTGATGGAAGAATTTGCTTTATGAAAATATTGCTAGTATTGAAGAAACATTTTTACTGGATTAACTTGACATAAGGCTAGACAGATTGTGTTTTTCGTGTGTGTACAATGATAGATTAACACTTGGCAAAGCTCTAGTTCCTGCTACCAACCAGTAAAATATAACATGTTTAGTACCCCCTCCAATCCAATTACTCTCTCTGTATAGAAATATAAGATCATTTAGATTTCCGTACGGATGGAGTTAAATTACTCTCTCTGTATAGAAATATAAGATCATTTAGATTTCTTTACGGAGGGAGTTATTGGCACTGACTTACGGGTACGTATTTTATAGTACTCCATAGCACTAGTAGAACTACTGCAATGGAAGTGATCATGTTCCTGGCGATTTTCATGGCTAAGTCTGCATGCATGTGGGGCTCGCCTGGTCAAAATGCATTTGCATGATCAATTAGTAGCTAGCCTTTAGTGGCCGTGTGTTTGCCTTTAGTTTGTGGGATCAGGGATCTCTAGCAGACCCCGTATAAATGGTCAAACCCGCATAATTTTTGCGTTTTACAGACTTAGTCGAAAAAAGTGTGCAGAACAGAAACCGTAAAAGTGGTCCAACCCGTAAATTTTTTAAGGGCCACTGAAAATGCACACCCGAAACCCTTATATTTGGAGGTTGGAAGTCCGAACCTAAGGAGCCCCGTATACCGGTCAAACCTCATCGGAGCAAACACGTCGCCGCGGAGTTTGCCGGAATCCGCCCTAAACTCGCCGGAATTCATCACCGCACACCGGAAAAGGCCGCTAGACGCCACAATCGATCGCCCCCGGTTCGAATTGGATAAAGGTCGACATCGCCGTGGCCTCAGCCTGGCCGCCGGAATCCTCCTGGCGCGGCAGGCAAAGGGGCATGGCTCGGCTAGCAATAGAGCAAGGCGCGGACGGCGGAGGCGACGGGGCGTGGCCGGCGAGGCTGGGCACGGCCAACGTGGTGACGAGGCGCGGCTGACGGGCGACGGGGCACGACCGACGGGCGACGGGGTGCGGTCGGCAGGGACGGGGCGCGGTCGAAGGGCGACGGGGCACGGCTGGCGGGCAACAGGGTGCGGCCGGCAGGGACGGAGCGCGGCCGACGGGCAACAGGGT
>NC_041385.1:133401797-133455078 GCF_002162155.2 Triticum dicoccoides
CAACAGGGTGCGGCCGACGGGCGACGGGGCACGGCTGGCGGGCGACGGGACGCGACCGACGGGGTTGGGCGTGGCCGGCGCGGCCCGCTGGCGGAAGAGGCGGCAGCGGCCGGACTTGAGGAATGAGCTCTTTATCTTAGTTTTACAGTTTGTTTTACAGTATCTATTCGTCCGTAGCTAAAATGAACCCTTAAATGCATTTTTTAACCCGTATCCCAGTTTTACAGTTTGCGATTTTATGGGATAAGCTAGAGATGCTCTCACTCCAGTTACTCTAATTATTCATCCTCGACCGTATCATATGATGCTACATTATGCATGGCTCCACTCCATGATTGCTTTGCTTGTACAAAATAATTGATCGAAGAAAACAGAAAGCGAAAACGATCCTGAGACAGCCGAAGCTCTGGGCCTAGATCGTTGGGGTTCACTGAGCTTACTGAGCCGTATAGTTGTTTCTATCCTACTACTATAGTTTCGTGTATGCAATCGAATTATGTTTTTTTGCAATAGTTCTGTTCGCAGTCCGGGCTCATCTACATCTGGTGAACAGTAAATTAAAATAAATAATAATAGTAATAATAATAAATCATGCAAGTTGCATGAGTGCGCCCGGCGCGTGCAAAAATTCATGGGCAAACGACATTCGAGGAGCTCACACAAAAAAAGACAAAATCGGCTATGAGCAGTGTGTTTTTTCAAATTACCCATAGGGTCGAAATTTGTCATTTTTGCCACGAGCTCTCTGGATGTGCAAACTCCATCAAATTTGGCACGAGATGACGCATTCGACCATTTTACACCACAGAAAATTTGAATGTTTTTCTTAATTTTCTGCTATTTTAAATGATTTGCTATTCACACCCAGATGTAGATGAGCCCGGGTGCAAAAAAGCCGCGTCCAATTTCCGTTGACTCCTCTTGGCTCTGGTAATATCCATATGCGGTTTTGAGGTTTAGGGTAGCTGCCAGAGGAAAACTCATCCCAATTGCTAAAAATTTGTCAAGGTTTGTGGTCTACTATCTTTTCCTCTATGTTTTTTTTGTGGTGCCGCTCACAGTTTACATATATGAGTCTATTGGATATCAACTTTCTTATATTGTTTATTTAAGAAGCCCTACCACGATAAGAAAATGATTTGGATATAGTTGCAGGACACGTAATTTCAACATCTGCAACTTGTCCAAAACGATCATTTAAATATTCATATGGTTTAACATGCTTACCAGCTACCTCGTAACTAAGAGGCTTAGTCAAGGAATCAACAATCATATTAACACGCACCATGAAAAAGTGCACATGAATATGGGGTAGAGCACAAACTCTAAATTTCTAACATCTCTTCCATTGTCTCCACCAATTCACCTCTTCTCTATAAAGAGTCTGGGAAATCACTAATTAAGGTAGGAGTATGGTTTAAGTTTTTTATGCTAGTTTACCATATCTATGATGACAACATCTCGATGGTAAAGGCGGTTTTGTATGGAATAATGTTTCATGGTTGGCAATAGGCAAAACCACCTAAAACATGACCCCACCTAGAGATCCAGATCTGTTGAACCCAAACAACGATAGCTTTGCGGCTCCATGGAGAAGAGGTGAATTCGTAAGAACATTAAGAGAATCAAGGAGCCACACATTTTGTCCATTAGCTATAGAGAGAAACATTGGTAAAGTCAAAGAATCAGGGGAATCAAGCAGCCATACATGCCGTCCATTAGCTATAGAGAGAACTCCTAGCTAGGTTGCATGCTTCACAATTATAGCTTATATTGTCATGGACAAAGGAAATGTTTTGAAAATCATCCCTTCATATTTTGATTTCTTACGGGATTGAGGTGTATGAGCATCAGCTTCCCATGTTGCATGTTGATATTTTGCACCATCGAAACTGTGTGCATTAAAATAAAACAAAGTCATGGTGGTTTCCAAATAGGCCACAGTGTGACCAGAATCTTAACAAAGTCGTGATGTTTTTCTGTGAAATAAAACAACCACGCCTTAGCTTATAGAAACCCGCTATCACTTACACGTGCGATAACTCATCCATTTTAGTGCCCACATACATAGAGCAATCTTACAATCAACCAAGGAGTGGCTCCAGTCATCCTCGCTCACATGGCAAAACGAGCATGCTGACTGAAAAGTTACGATGTACTCCTTTTGTAAAGAAATATAAGAGTGTTTAGATCACTACTTTAATGATCTAAATGATCTTATATTTGTGTACCATGGGAGTAGCATATATTGGCCCAACAAAGCCTACCAAATTGGGCAGGTCAAGTCCAATAAGGCCTAGCAACCTGGCCGCACTCCTTCACCACCCCTACGCAGGAGTGACTATATCTCTCTTTTAGTGAGTAGGAAGGAGCACTCAACAAATATTCATCGTGTGTTTAAAAAAATATTATTGTATATAAAAATGTAAATATCATTCCAACAAAATGTTCATAACATTTAAAAGTTAGCCACACGTTTTAAAAAATTGGCCATAATGATTTTAAAAAATGGTCATGAAATGTAAACATTTCTTCGTGCAATTTTGAAAAATTATTTATGACATACTAATAATATTTATCATGTATTTAGACTTCTCCACCGTGTATTTAAAATGTTCTAACATGTATACATAAAATTAGTTTTTATCACAAAAATGATTAACGTGTACTAAAAGTTCATCATGTATTTTGGAAAAATGTCAACGTCTATTAAAAATAGAAAAATTAGAAGGGGAATGAAAATTAAAAACAAAAAAATAAACAAAGATAAGAAGAAGAGAGAAAAAGTAGATAAAACCTTCCCGAAACTAGGCAACATAAAATTCCCAAAACTAGCAGGAAACTGGCAAGCGCTATGTAAATGGGCCATGGCCTGCTTCGAAACACCAGAGGCGGGCGCTAAAATCGAGGAACAACTAACTAAGAAGCGCGAACCAACCTGTGGTTGGATGGTTAGAGAGACTGTGGTATCCCCAGCCCACCAGGGTTCAAATCTTGGTGTTCGCATTTATTCCTGGATTTATTTCAGGATTTCCGGCGATGTGCATTCAGTGGGAGGAGACGTTTCCGTCGACGACGAGGTGCCTACGGTGACTTCGTAAATTTTAAGATGATATGTCGGCTCAGTCTTTCGAATGTGCTCATAGGGATAGAGTGTGTTTGTGTGTGCGTTCATAGAGATGAGTGTATGCGCGTGTATATGAGCGCTTGCGTATGTACCGTGTTAAAAAAACTAACTAAGGAGCTCTCCTAGCCTCCCCAAGGGTCACTTCAGGTTTGCTGAGAGCACGTCACTTGGCATGCTCTCAGCTGCCGCTTTGTATCGCGCTCTAAGCGCTTCCTTTGGAATTTTTTTCTGCATGTGTTTTTGGATTTCTAGATGTTTTTTGGTTTTCAACGATCTTTCTTAACTTTTGGACAATATTTTTTATGAGAAAACACACATTTTTTTTGCTTTCACTAGAGGCTCGAGTTTGCTTCCACGAGAGCCACGGCCGTGTCTCTCGGAAACGAAAAAAAAACATATTTTTTCATCCGCGATAGGTACGGATCTGCTTCCGCGAGAGGTACGACCGTGCCTCTCCGGAACAGAAAAAATGCATTTTCTTTTTTTTTCTTCCGTGTGAGGCATAATCATGTCTCTTGAAAACGAAAAAAAACATGTTCCTTCTACGAGAGGCATAGCCGTGTCTCTCGGAAATGGATAAAAATACGTTTTTTTCTTTCGCGAGAGGCATGAGTTTGCTTCCGCGAGAGACACGGTCATGCCTCTTTCGAAAAGGAAAAAAAATGTGTACCCTTGGTTCGGTTTTTTGTCCTATTTTTTTGGAGGGGGGAGTTCGTCAAAACCTATCAACATGAAATCTAGTTTTGAAAATTTCAACGTGGGAAATTTAATGGTAAAAACGGTGCAAGATTTGGGGGCACGGCTAAAGAGATAAAATGTTTTGAATAAACCGATTTACGAAAAAAAACTCCTGGATTGCGACAAATGGCACACATATCGCAACCTATGGAGATAGGAGTGACCTTTGCAAAGAGTGCTATTTAATTAGTGATTTCGCTATAAACACCTTGCAAAAAGGCATATAGAAAGGTGACGTACCTTGCTTCTAGGATACCGAAAGATGTCTCTCCTTAAGGCGCCCTCCCTGTCGCTACTATTGGGTGGGCCCAAGTAGCTTCGTACATGTTATTTTGTCTTTATACTTTCTTTTCATCCGTTCTTTTCTTCTTAGTTCATATTTTTAAAATATTCCAATTGTACATAATCCAAATTTAAGTATATTTAAAAGGAAACAAAAAATATGAAAAATGTTAACTAAGTGCAAAATATTTGTTAGTATATTTCAAGTAATATGGATAGCAATTCAAAATAATTGTGACATTTTAAAAATGTTCATGCATTTCAAGAATATGTAATTGTCTTTCAAAAAAATTATACTATGCAAAAAATTGATTTAATTAGAAAAATGTTCTTAGAAATAATTGAATGTACATTACATTTTTTTTAAGTTCAGACGTGTCAAAATATGTTCGTGACATTTAAAAAATATATTTATACAATATAAACAGATGTTTGTGTAGCTAAAACAATGTTTTAGCATGTAATAAAAAATATTTAACATGTATTAAAAATGTTCAAAGCATATATTTGAAAAATTAATGTTTTTTTGAAAAATGTTCTTTCTGTATAAAAAATGATTCAGATGTACAAGACAAAAATGTAGAACATGTGATGAAAAAGGTACACATATATTGAAAGAAAGCAAGAAAATAAAAAAACTGATGAAGAACATGTAATAAAACACATAGAAATGAAATAAGAAAAAGAAACACGGAAGGTTGTAAAACAGGTCCATAGAACCTGTCTAAATCTGCTACAACATTGAGCTGGCCCGTTTAGTGCAGCACCAGAGGCGAGACCAGGCAAGAAATAGCCCTCGCGGGGGATATATTGCACCAGCACAATTCGATAGATGGCTTATTAATAGCCCACGCCCAACATCAGAAAACAAGCCAACCCGGGATAATCCTATGTGCCGCTGGTTGTGTCAAACTGCCGGCGCTTCGCACAGGCGAGCGACCGAGCAGCGACGCAACGGGCCGGCCCGTTTAACCATTCCAGCGCTCCCGGTTTTGGGAACCTTCTAGAGGTTTCCAGCTGGTTTTTCCGGTTTTGGGAACCTTCTAGAAGGTTTCTGAACCGGTTTTTTATTTTTCTTTCTTTTTCTATTTCTATTTCGTTTTTCTTTTCTTTTTTTCTTTTTTGTTTTTCAAGTTTATGTTTTCTTTTTCAAAAACATGTTCGTATATTTTGGAAAATGTTCGTGCTTTTACAAAAATGTTCAGAATTTGAAAACAATGCATGTTTTCAAATTTTGTTCACAAATTAAAAAACTGTATGCATTTTTCAAAAATTGTTCGGAATTTTCAAAAAAGTTTGTGTGTTAACAAAATTGTTAAGAATGTTTTTGTTCAAACTTTTGACGACTTTTAAAAAAATGTTCGAGATTGCAAAAAATGTTTCAGTTTCAACAATTGCTCGCAATTTTCAAAAAATGTCCATGAATTTCTGAACATATTCGTTTTATATTTTCTTTTTCATTTTTTTCATTTTTATTTTTCGAGTTTATTTTTCTTTTCGAGCTTGTTCAAAAACTTCAAATATTTGTTCGGAATTTAAAAAAAAATCGTTTTGAAATTTGTTCACAAATTAAAAAAATGTTCAGAATTTCAAGAAATGTTTGTGGTTTCAATATTTTGTTCACAATTTCAAATAATATTGTTGTTTTCAAAATTTGTTCATAAATTCAAAAAAAATTGGGGAGCTTCAAATAATGTTCGTGCTTTGGGAAAGTATCATATCTTCGAAAAG
This sequence comes from Triticum dicoccoides, assembly GCF_002162155.2. NCBI lineage: Eukaryota > Viridiplantae > Streptophyta > Magnoliopsida > Poales > Poaceae > Triticum > Triticum dicoccoides. The sequence continues at coordinate 133,407,676 of NC_041385.1, forward strand.
TGTTGTCATTTTCAATTTTTGTTCGTGATTTTCAGAAAATGTTTTTATCATTTCATAATTCTTCATAATTTCAAAAAATGTTCCCACTTTCAAATTTTGTTCACAAGAAAACACGAACATATTTTGTAAATTTAAAAAATGTTCGGAATTATAAAAATGTTCTAGTTTTCCAAATTTGTTCACAAATTCAGAAATATGTTCGTGCTTTGGAAAAGTATCATATCTTTGAAAAGTGTTGTCGTTTTCAATTTTTGTTCTCGATTTTCAGAAAATATTTGTATCTTTTTTAAAATTCTTCATAATTTCAAAAAATGTTTTAATTTTTTATTTTGTTCCTTTTTTTCAAAAAAAGAATAATCCCAAAGAATATTCACATTGTCAGAAAATGTTCAAGGGTTTAAATTATTTCACAATTTTGAAAATGTTTGTGTTTCAAAATATATTTACCTTTTTTCAAAAAGAAATCAAGTTCAAAATTTCAAAAAAGGTTTCGACCTTGTTGTTGCTTATAGTTCGTATAGGACAAGCTCCCATTCAGACATAGACACCCATGAGTTATAGTTGGCAAGCGACCTTGTTCACTTACAGGAGATGCTTGGTTTGATCCCTCACCAACACTCTAGTTTTTGGGAATCTTTGTGAATGTTCAGTTTTTGCCACTGTCGTTGGTTTCTTTAATCTTTGCGTTGCAAATGTAGCATCGCAGGCAGCCTAGCGCAGCGGCTAGCACAGCTCCTGCAGCTGACTACGTAGTTTGTTGTCAGGGGTTCGAATCCTCAGATCGCTCAGTTTTTTAGCATTTTTTCACCTCGCCCAAGAAAATGGGCCGGCGGCGAGTAGGAGCTCCCGCCCACCCGCTACCCCTTGCCGGCTTAAGCCACGCCACCACGAGGGAGCCCTTAGCTGACGCTTGCGTGCGTCAAGACGAGCATTCGTGCAGGGTCGGCCCGTTTCTTGGCGTTACAGTGAGCCAGTACTAAAAATCCCAAAAAACAATGCTGTACATAGGAATCAAACTACCAACCCAATGATAGAGAGTTAGCGTTCCTTACCACTTGAGCAGCTGCATCATTGCAATCAAAACGCTGCGTGACTACTTAAGAACTATATATACTGACTGACCCAAAAATAAAAAAAATTGACCATTGAACAATTTTTCATATACGTTGAACATTTTCATAATATATGATAAACATTTCTCAAATACCCATTGAACCTTTTTTGTGATATATGCTGAACAATTTGAAAATACATATTTAACATTTTCATGATATAACCTGAACAATTCAAATATACACATTGAACATTTTTCTTCGGAGGGCAATTCCTTAGGATGAACATTTTAAAAAAAATGAATATACGCGCTGAACAATTTTCGGATACGCACTGAACATTTGTGTAATATACAATGAACAAAATTAAGAAACATAGTGAACATTTGTATATTCATTGAAAAAACAAAACCAAAAGAGAAAAACCAAAACCAAAAGAGGAAAACAGGACAAAAACCAAAAACCAGAAGAGAAAGAGGAGAACCAAACCTGAAGAAACGTAAACAAAATTAGAAGAAGAAAACCGAAACAAAACCAGAAGAAAAAAACGAGAGAGAAAACCAAACGTGGAAGAAAAAAACTAAGGAAAGAAATATCAGCAAACGAAAAAGAAGCACGAGAACCCCGTAGTGGGCCGGCCCAATATGCACGCTAACGACAGCTCCGAGCGTTTCCTCGACAGCTTGCCGCCCGCGCGCATCAAATAGGAATTGCCCGCCACCACATGCTCCACAAAAATTCGGATGAGCTTTACACCTCACAGGCTCACAGGCTCACATGCACCACCTTTATCTTGGGGAGGTCCTATAAGACACATTTTGCATTGAATTGCCTCCCAATTGCATGCGCGAGGGGTTGAGCGGGCTCATTAAGCAACGTTCATGTGCGTTCGATTCCTGTTTTGTGTTATTTTTTCTGGTTTGTCCAGTTTGTACGTATTGTAGCTACTCGAAGCACTGAAGCGAGACAAACACTGTTGCACATAATATATTTTTTTAAAGGCATACATTTTGAAATCGTGATTTTTTGAATATGCTAATATTTTTAAACTTAGAACATTTTTTGAAAAGCACAAACAATAATAAAATTGTGATTTATTTTGATTTGTTTAAATATCAAACATTTTTTAAACATGAACATGTTTTGAAAAAAATGAACATTTTATATAAAACGTGAACATTTCCTGAACGCAAACATATTTTTGATTTTTTCAAAATGTTGAAAAAGGGAAACCGGAAAAGTGAAAATAGAAAAACAAAAAACCTAGACGGAACCTGGATGTTTTCCAAAACCAGTAAAACACCGGGCAAGAAAACTGGGATCTGTAGACGTTTTTTCCTTGAGAAATGGATCTGTAGACGTATAGTGGCTTAAATGCTTAAATGGGCCGGGCCATCTCACCTGCCATCCCCTCGGCTCTGCGAAAGAGCCATCATGACGCAGAGCGCCTTAAATTGGAAGATGCGTCTAGCAAGCAGCCGCGCTCCTCGACAGCCGGGCTTATTAGAAAAGTTTATGTCTCACATTCTGATTAAGAAAGTTTCTGTCTAAGACCAAAAAATAGAAACCAACACGTCGCACATGCGCTTATTTTTTTTCCTTCAGGCCTTCAGGTACTCCTTCCTCACGTGCTCTGCATTATTAAATCAAAGAAGCAATTGATTGCATTCCTAAAATTTCAAAAGGCTATAACTTTCAAACCAGACATCGGAATTAAGATTAGTTTTCATTGTTGGAACTCTCACAATGAAAACTTTAAAACTAGACCCCATCTGTATACGTTTCGATGAACATTTTTCACTCGCAACTTTTGGTACTACATGATGCAATTTTTGTACTATGGGATGCAATTTTTGTACTATGGGATGCAACTTTTTCAAAACTAACTTTGATGACAACCAAAAACAGCGTGCGGCCGGCCAGAAAAGAAAATTTTTGTCCTCCGGTTCCAAAAACAGCATGCTTTCGACCCACAAAACCACTAAACAGAAACCCAAGGTTTAGTCGCTATCACGTGACCCCACTACCCTTCGGAAGCCTCCCACGCCTCCCTCGCCCACACTTCCTCCTCCACGGGATCTCCTTCTTCTTCTCCATCAAAGAGAGGGGATCCCATCCTGGATCCAAAAACCAACAAAGCTGCCATAGCAAACCAAACAAGGTGTTTTTTTGGCAAGAACTGAAGTGGTTACAAGAGGGATGAGAGAGGCGTACCAGACAACATCAATCAAGGTAAGTTCTCTTCTGGCTCCAGATCCTCCCTTCTTCACTTTCCCTTCCCCTTTGCCTCTGGATCTGCCACCGGTCTTCTCCATAATTGGAGGGAGTAGTTGTTGGGGAACGTTGCAGAAAATAAAAAAAAATTACGCTTTCACCAAGATCAATCTATGAGTTCATCTAGCAACGAGAGAGAGGAGTGCATCTACATACCCTTGTAGATCGCGAGCGGAAGCGTTCAAGAGAACGGGGTTGAGGGAGTCGTACTCGTCGTGATCCAAATCACCGATGATCCTAGTGCTGAACGGACAGCACCTCCGCGTTCAACACACGTACGATTGAGGAAGACGTCTCCTCCTTCTTGATCCAGCAAGGGGGAAGGAGAGGTTGATGAAGATCCAGCAGCACGACGACGTGGTGGTGGATGCAGCAGCGATCTCGGCAGGGCTTCGCCAAGCTTCTACGAGAGGGGGAGGTGTAGCAGGGGGAGAGGGAGGCGCCAAGAGCATGGGTGCGACTGCCCTCCCTCCTCCCCTCTTTATATAGGCCCCTAGGGGGGGCAGGGGGAAACTTGCCCCCAAGCCAGGTGGAGGCGACCCCACCCCTAGGGTTTCCAACCCTAGGCATAGGGGGGCCCAAGGGGGGGCGCACCAGCCCACCAGGGGCTGGTTCCCCTCCCACTTCAGCCCATGGGGCCCTCCGGGATAGGTGGCCCCACCCAGTGGACCCCCGGGACCCTTCCGGTGGTCCCGATACAATACCGGTGACCCCCAAAACTTTCCCGACGGCCGAAACCTGACTTCCTATATACAATTCTTTACCTTCGGACCATTCCGGAACTCCTCGTGACGTCCGGGATCTCATCCAGGACTCCGAACAACTTTTGGGTTACTGCATACTAATATCTCTACAACCCTAGCGTCACCGAACCTTAAGTGTGTAGACCCTACGGGTTCGGGAGACATGCAGACATGACCGAGACGCCTCTCCGGTCAATAACCAACAACGGGATCTGGATACCCATGTTGGCTCCCACATGCTCCTCGATGATCTCATCGGATGAACCACGATGTCGAGGATTCAATCAATCCCGTATGCAATTCCCTTTGTCAATCGGTACGTTACTTGCCCGAGATTCGATCGTCGGTATCCCAATACCTCGTTTAATCTCGTTACCGGCAAGTCACTTTACTCGTACCGTAATGCATGATCCCGTGACCAGACACTTGGTCACATTGAGCTCATTATGATGATGCATTACCGAGTGGGCCCAGAGATACCTCTTCATCATATGGAGTGACAAATCCCAGTCTCGATTCGTGCCAACCCAACAGACACTTTCGGAGATACCGTAGCGCACCTTTATAGTCACCCAGTTAAGTTGTGACGTTTGGCACACCCAAAGCACTCCTACGGTATCTGGGAGTTGCACAATCTCATGGTCTAAGGAAATGATACTTGACATTTGGAAAAGCTCTAGCAAAACGAACTACACGATCTTTGAGCTATGCTTAGGATTGGGTCTTGTCCATCACATCATTCTCCTAATGATGTGATCCCGTTATCATTGACATCCAATGTCCATAGTCAGGAAACCATGACTATCTGTTGATCAACGAGCTAGTCAACTAGAGGCTCACTAGGGACATGTTGTGGTCTATGTATTCACACGTGTATTATGATTTCCGGATAACACAATTATAGCATGAATAACAGACAATTATCATGAACAAAGAAATATAATAATAACCATTTTATTATTGCCTCTAGGGCATATTTCCAACAGTCTCCCACTTGCAGTAGAGTCAATAATCTAGTTACATTGTGATGAATCGAACACCCATAGAGTTCTGGTGTTGATCATGTTTTGCTATGGGGAGAGGTTTAGTCAACGGATCTACTACATTCAGGTCCGTATGTACTTTACAAATATCTATGTCTCCATCTTGAACATTTTCACGAATGGAGTTGAAGCGACGCTTGATGTGCCTAGTCTTCTTGTGAAACCTGGGCTCCTTGGCAAGTGCAATAGCTCCAGTGTTGTCACAGAAGAGTGTGATCGGCCCCGACACATTGGGTACGACTCCTAGGTCGGTGATGCCATGTACTCTGCTTCACATGTATCCAGATTGCTTCATGCGCTGCCTCCGAGGCTGCCATGTACTCTGTTTCACATGTAGATCCCGCCACGACGCTTTGCTTGCAACTGCACCAGCTTACTGCCCCACCATTCAAAATATACATGTATCCGGTTTGTGACTTAGAGTCATCCAGATCTGTGTCGAAGCTAGCGTCGATGTAACCCTTTATGGCGAGCTCTTCGTCACCTCCATAAACAAGAAACATATCCTTAGTCATTTTCAGGTACTTTAGGATGTTCTTGACCGATGTCCATTGTTCCATGCCGGGATTACTTTGGTACCTTCCTACCAAACTTACGGCAAGGTTTACATCATGTCTGGTACACAGCATGACATACATAATAGACCCTATAGCTGAAACATAGGGGATGACACTCATCTTTTCTCTATCTTCTGCCGTGGTCGGGCATTGAGCTGAGCTCAATTTTACACCTTGCAACACAGGCAAGAACCCCTTCTTGGACTGATCCATATTAAACTTCTTCAATATCTTATCAAGGTATGTGCTTTGTGAAAGACCTACGAGGCATCTCGATCTATCCCTATAGATCTTGATGCCTAGTATGTAAGCAGCTTCTCCAAGGTCCTCAATTGAAAAACACTTATTCAAGTAGGCCTTAATGCTGTCCAAAAGTTCTATATCATTTCCCATCAAAAGTATGTCATCTACATATAATATGAGAAATGCTATAGAGCTCCCACTCACTTTCTTGTAAACGCAGGCTTCTCCATAAGTCTGCATAAACCCAAACGCTTTGATCATCTCATCAAAGCGAATGTTCCAACTCCGAGATGCTTGCACCAGCCCATAAATGGATCGCTGGAGTTTGCATACCTTGTTAGCATTCTCAGGGTCGACAAAACCTTCCGGATGCATCATATACAGTTCTTCCTTAAGATGGCCGTTAAGGAATGCCGTTTTGATGTCCATTTGCCATATCTCATAATCATAGTATGCGACAATTGCTAACATAATTCGGACGGACTTTAGCTACGCTACGGGAGAGAATGTCTCATCATAGTCAACCCCTTGAACTTGTCGATAACCCTTAGCGACAAGTCGAGCTTTATAGATGGTAACATTACCATCCGCGTCCGTCTTCTTCTTAAAGATTCATTTGTTTTCTATCGCTCACTGATCATCAGGCAAGTCTGTCAAAGTCCATACTTCATTTTCATACATGAATCCTATCTCGGATTGCATGGCTTCAAGCCATTGTTGGAATCTGGGCCCGCCATCGCTTCTTCATAGTTCGAAGGTTCACCGTTGTCTAACAACATGATTTCCAGGACAGGGTTGCCATACCACTCTGGTGTGGAACGTGTCCTTGTGGACCTACGAAGTTCAGTAGTAACTTGATCCGAAGTACCTTGATTATCATCATTAACTTCCTCTTCAGTTGGTGCTGGCACCACAGGAACATCTTCCTGAGCTGCGCTACTTACCGGTTCAAGAGGTAGTACTTCATCAAGTTCTACTTTCCTCCCACTTACTTCTATCGAGAGAAACTCTTTCTCCAGAAAGGACCCATTCTTGGCAACAAAGATCTTGCCTTTGGATCTGAGGTAGAAGGTATACCCAATGGTTTCCTTAGGGTATCCTACGAAGACGCATTTTTCCGACTTGGGTTCGAGCTTTTCAGGTTGAAGTTTCTTGACATAAGCATCGCATCCCCAAACTTTTAGAAACGACAGCTTAGGTTTCTTCCCAAACCATAGTTCATACGGTGTCGTCTCAACGGATTTAGACGGTGCCCTATTTAAAGCGAATGTAGTTGTCTCTAGAGCGTATCCCCAAAAAGACAGCGGTAAATCGGTAAGAGACATCATAGATCGCACCATATCCAATAAAATGCGATTACGACGTTCGGACACATCGTTACGCTGAGGTGTTCCAGGCGGCGTGAGTTGTGAAATGATTCCACATTTCCTTAAGTGCGTACCAAACTCGTGACTTAAATATTCTCCTCCACGATCTGACCATAAGAACTTTATCTTTCGATCACGTTGATTCTCTACCTCATTCTGAAATTCCTTGAACTTTTCAAATGTCTCAGACTTGTGTTTCATCAAGTAGACATACCCATATCTACTCAAGTCGTTAGTGAGAGTGAGAACATAACAATATCCTCCGCGAGCCTCAACGCTCATTGGACCACACACATCAGTATGTATGATTTCCAATAAGTTGGTTGCTCGCTCCATTGTTCCGGAGAACGGAGTCTTGGTCATTTTGCCCATGAGGCATGGTTTGCATGTGTCAAATGATTCATAATCGAGAGACTCTAAAAGTCCATCAGCATGGAGCTTCTTCATGCGCTTGACACCAATGTGACCAAGGCGGCAGTGCCACAAGTATGTGGGACTATCGTTATCAACTTTACATCTTTTGGTATTCACACTATAAATATGTGTAACATCACGTTCGAGATTCATTAAGAATAAACCATTGACCATCGGTGCATGACCATAAAACATATCTCTCATATAAATAGAACAACCATTATTCTCGGATTTAAATGAGTAGCCATCTCGTATTAAATGAGATCCAGATACAATGTTCATGCTCAAAGCTGGCACTAAATAACAATTATTGAGGTTTAAAACTAATCCCGTAGGTAAATGTAGAGGTAGCGTGCCGACGGCGATCACATCGACCTTGGAACCATTCCCGACGCGCATCGTCACCTCGTCCTTCGCTAGTCTCCGCTTATTCCGCAGCTCCTACTTTGAGTTACAAATATGAGCAACCGCACCGGTATCAAATACCCAGGAGCTACTACGAATACGGGTAAGGTACACATCAGTTACATGTATATCACATATACCTTTGGTGTTGTCGGCCTTCTTGTCTGCTAAGTATTTGGGGCAGTTCCGCTTCCAGTGTCCGCTTCCCTTGCAATAAAAGCACTCAGTCTCAGGCTTGGGTCCATTCTTTGACTTCTTCCCGGCAACTGGCTTACCGGGCGCGGCAACTCCCTTGCCGTCCTTCTTGAAGTTCTTCTTACCCTTGCCTTTCTTGAACTTAGTGGTTTTATTCACCATCAACACTTGATGTTCCTTTTTGATCTCTACCTCCGCTGATTTCAGCATTGAATATACCTCAGGAATGGTCTTTTCCATCCCTTGCATATTGAAGTTCATCACAAAGCTCTTGTAGCTCGGTGGAAGTGACTGAAGGATTCTGTCAATAACCGCGTCATCCGGGAGATTAACTCCTAGCTGAGTCAAGCGGTTGTGCAATCCAGACATTTTGAGTATGTGCTCACTGACAGAACTGTTTTCCTCCATCTTACAACTGAAGAACTTGTCGGAGACTTTATATCTCTCGACCCGGGCATGAGCTTGGAAAACCATTTTCAGCTCTTTGAACATCTCATATGCTCTGTGTTGCTCAAAACGCTTTTGGAGCCCCGGTTCTAAGCTGTAAAGCATGCCACACTGAACGAGGGAGTAATCATCAGCACGAGACTGCCAAGCGTTCATAACGTCTTGGTTCTCTGGGATGGGTGCTTCTAAGACATAATCTTTCTTTGCAGCTATGAGGTGTTGGGGAACGTAGCAGAAATTCAAAAATTTTCCTACGAATCACCAAGATCTATCTATGGAGAGACCAGCAACGAGTAGAAAGGAGAGTAGAGTGCATCTACATACCCTTGTAGATCGCTAAGCGGAAGCTTTCAAGTGAACGGGGTTGATGGAGTCGTACTCGTCGTGATTCAGATCACCGATGATCCTAGTGCCGAACGGACGGCACCTCCGTGTTCAACACACGTACAGCTCGACGATGTCTCCCACGCCTTGATCTAGCAAGGAGAGAGGGAGAGGTTGAGGAAGACTCCATCCAGCAGCAGCACAACGGCGTGGTGGTGATGGAGGAGCGTAGCAATCATGCAGGGCTTCGCCAAGCACCTACGGGAGAGGAGGAGGTGTCACGGGAGGGAGGGAGGCGCCAAAGGGCTCAGGTATGGATGCCCTCCCTCCCCTCCACTATATATAGGGGCAGGGGAGAGGGGGGAGGCACAGCCTTGCCCCTTCCTCCAAGGAAGGGGTGCGGCTAAGGAGGGGGGAGGAGTCCATCCTCCCCAAGGCACCTCGGAGGTGCCTTCCCCCTTGAGGACTCTTCCCTCTCCAAGTTTCCTTGTGCATGGGCCTCTTGGGGCTGGTGCCCTTGGCCCATGAAGGCCAAGGCGCACCCCCTACAGCCCATGTGGCCCCCCGGGGCAGGTGGCCCCACCCGGTGGGCCCCCGGGACCCTTCCGGTGGTCCCGGTACAATACTGATGACCCCGAAACTTGTCCCGATGGCCGAAACAGGACTTCCTATATATAAATCTTTACCTCCGGACCATTCCGGAACTCCTCGTGACGTCCGGGATCTCATCCGGGACTCCGAACAACATTCGGTAACCACATACAAACTTCCTTTATAACCCTAGCGTCATCGAACCTTAAGTGTGTAGACCCTACGGGTTCGGGAGACATGCAGACATGACCGAGAAGTTCTCCGGTCAATAACCAACAGCGGGATCTGGATACCCATGTTGGCTCCCACATGTTCCACGATGATCTCATCGGATGAACCACGATGTCAAGGACTCAATCAATCCCGTATACAATTCCCTTTGTCTAGCGGTATGGTACTTGCCCGAGATTCGATCGTCGGTATACCGATACCTTGTTCAATCTCGTTACCGGCAAGTCTCTTTACTCGTTCCGTAACACATCATCCCGTGATCAACCCCTTGGTCACATTGTGCACATTATGATGATGTCCTACCGAGTGGGCCCAGAGATACCTCTCCGTTTACACGGAGTGACAAAATCCCAATCTCGATTCGTACCAACCCAACAGACACTTTCAGAGATACCCGTAGTGTACCTTTATAGCCACCCAGTTACGTTGTGACGTTTGGCACACCCAAAGCACTCCTACGGTATCCGGGAGTTGCACAATCTCATGGTCTAAGGAAATGATACTTGACATTAGAAAAGCTTTAGCATACGAACTACATGATCTTGTGCTAGGCTTAGGATTGGGTCTTGTCCATCACATCATTCTCCTAATGATGTGATCCTGTTATCAACGACATCCAATGTCCATGGTCAGGAAACCGTAACCATCTATTGATCAACGAGCTAGTCAACTAGAGGCTTACTAGGGACATGGTGTTGTCTATGTATCCACACATGTATCTGAGTTTCCTATCAATACAATTCTAGCATGGATAATAAACGATTATCATGAACAAGGAAATATAATAATAATCAATTTATTATTGCCTCTAGGGCATATTTCCAACACGGGGCAGGTGGCCCCACCCGGTGGGCCCCCGGGACCCTTCCGGTGGTCCCGGTACAATACCGATGACCCCGAAACTTGTCCCGATGGCCGAAACAGGACTTCCTATATATAAATCTTTACCTCCGGACCATTCCGGAACTCCTCGTGACGTCCGGGATCTCATCCGGGACTCCGAACAACATTCGGTAACCACATACAAACTTCCTTTATAACCCTAGCGTCATCGAACCTTAAGTGTGTAGACCCTACGGGTTCGGGAGACATGTAGTCATGACCGAGATGTTCTCCGGTCAATAACCAACAGCGGGATCTGGATACCCATGTTGGCTCCCACATGTTCCACGATGATCTCATCGGATGAACCACGATGTCAAGGACTCAATCAATCCCGTATACAATTCCCTTTGTCTAGCGGTATGGTACTTGCCCGAGATTCGATCGTCGGTATACCGATACCTTGTTCAATCTCGTTACCGGCAAGTCTCTTTACTCGTTCCGCAACACATCATCCCGTGATCAACCCCTTGGTCACATTGTGCACATTATGATGATGTCCTACCGAGTGGGCCCAGAGATACCTCTCCGTTTACACGGAGTGACAAAATCCCAATCTCGATTCGTGCCAACCCAACAGACACTTTCAGAGATACCCGTAGTGTACCTTTATAGCCACCCAGTTACGTTGTGACGTTTGGCACACCCAAAGCACTCCTACGGTATCCGGGAGTTGCACAATCTCATGGTCTAAGGAAATGATACTTGACATTAGAAAAGCTTTAGCATACGAACTACATGATCTTGTGCTAGGCTTAGGATTGGGTCTTTGTCCATCACATCATTCTCCTAATGATGTGATCCCGTTATCAACGACATCCAATGTCCATGGTCAGGAAACCGTAACCATCTATTGATTAACGAGCTAGTCAACTAGAGGCTTACTAGGGACATGGTGTTGTCTATGTATCCACACATGTATCTGAGTTTCCTATCAATACAATTCTAGCATGGATAATAAACGATTATCATGAACAAGGAAATATAATAATAATCAATTTATTATTGCCTCTAGGGCATATTTCCAACAGTCTCCCACTTGCACTAGAGTCAATAATCTAGTTCACATCGATATGTGATTAACACTCAAGGTCACATCCCCATGTGACTAACACCCAAAGAGTTTACTAGAGTCAATAATCTAGTTCACATTTACCATGTGATTAACACTCGATGAGTTCTGGGTTTGATCATGTTATGCTTATGAGAGAGGTTATAGTCAATGGGTCTGAACCTTTCAGATCCGTGTGTGCTTTACAAATCTCTATGTCATCTCCTAGATGCAGCTACCACGCTCTATTTGGAGCTATTCCAAATAACTGTTCTACTTGGAGCTATTCTAAATTATTGCTCCATTATATGTATCCAGTCTCTCTACTCTGAGCTATCCGGATAGGTGTCAAGCTTGCATCGACATAACCCTTTACGATGAACTCTTTTACCACCTCCATAATCGAGAAAATTCCTTAGTCCACTAGTTACTAAGGATAACTTTGACCGCTGTCCTGTGATCCATTCTTGGATCACTCTTGTACCCCTTGACTGACTCATGGCAAGGCACACTTCAGGTGCGGTACACAGCATAGCATACTGTAGAGCCTACGTCTTATGCATAGGGAACGACCTTAGTCCTTTCTCTCTATTCTGCCATGGTCGAGCTTTAAGTCTTAACTTCATACCTTACAACTCAGGCAAGAACTCCTTCTTTGACTGATCCATCTTGAACACCTTCAAGATCATGTCAAGGTATGTGCTCATTTGAAAGTACTATTAAGCGTTTTGATCTATCCTTATAGATCTTGATGCTCAATGTTCAAGTAGCTTAATCCAGTTTTTCCATTGAAAACACTTTCCAAATAACCCTATATGCTTTCCAGAAATTCTACGTCATTTCTGATCATTAATATGTCAACAACATATACTCATCAGAAATTCTATAGTGCTCCCACTCACTTCTTTGGAAATACAAGTTTCTCATAAACTTTGTATACACCCAAAATCTTTGATCATCATCAAAGCATACATTCCAACTCCGAGATGCTCACTCCAGTCCTCAGAAGGATTGCTGGAGCTTTGCATACTTATTAGCATATTTCAGGATGGACAAAACCTTCCGGTTGTATCACATACAACCTTTCCTCAAGAATCATCGAGGAAACAATGTTTTGACATCCTATCTGCAAGATTTCATAAATAATGCAGTAATTGCTAATATAATTCCAACAGACTCTTAGCATCGCTACGAGTGAGAAAGTCTCACCGCACTCAACTCCTTGAACTTGTCGGGAAACTTCTTAACGACAAGTCGAGCTTTCTCAATGGTGACACTTACCATCATTGTCTGTCTTCCTTTCAAAATCCATATGTACCTAATAGCCTTACGACCATCAAGTAGTTCTTCCAAAGTCTACACTTTGTTTTCATACATGGATCCTATCTCGGATTTTATGGCCTTGAGCCATTTATCGGAATCCGGGCCCACCATCGCTTCTCCATAGCTCGTAGGTTCATTGTTGTCTAGCAACATGACCTTCAAGACAGGATCACCTTACCACTCCGAAGTAGTACGTGTCCTTGTCGTCCTACGAGGTTCGGTAGTGACTTGATCCGAAACTTCATGATCACTATCGTAAGCTTCCACTTCAATTGGCGTAGGTGCCACAGGAACAACTTCCTGTGCCCTGCTACACACTTGTTGAAGTGACGGTTCAATAACCTCATCAAGTCTCCACCATCCTCCCACTCAACTCTTTCGAGAGAAACTTTTCCTCGAGAAAGGACCCGATTCTAGAAACAATCCCTTATTGCTTTCGAATCTGAGACAGGAGGTATACCCAACTGTTTTGGGTGTCCTATGAAGATGCATTTTATCCGCTTTGGGTTCGAGCTTATCAACCTGAAACTTTTTCACATAAGCGTCGCAGCCCCAAACTTCTAAGAAATGACAGCTTAGGTTTCTCTAAACCATAATTCATACGGTGTCATCTCAACGGAATTACGTGGTGCCCTATTTAAAGTGAATGTGGTTGTCTCTAATGCCTAACCCATGAATAATAGTGGTAATTCGATAAGAGACATCATGGTACGCATCATATCCAATAGGGTGCAGTTATGATGTTCGGACACACCATCACACTATGGTGCTCCAGGCTGTATTAGTTGTGAAACTATTTCCACAATGTCTTAATTCTGTGCCAAACTCGTAATTCAGATACTTATCTCTATGATCATATCATAGACATTTTATCCTCTTGTCACAATGATCTTCTACTTCACTCTGAAATTACTTGAACCATTCAATAATTCAGACTTGTGTTTCATCAAGTAAATATTCTCCACATCTACTCGAATCATCTGTGAAGTAAGAACATAACGATATTCACTGCATGCCTCAGCACTCATTGGACTGCACACATCAAAATGTGTTACTTCCAACAAGTTGCTATCTTGTTCCATCTTACTGAAAACGAGGCTTTTCAGTCATCTTGCCCATGTGGTATGATTTGCATGTCCCAAGTGATTCAAAATCAAGTGAGTCAAAACGGTCCATTTGCATGGAGTTTCTTCATGCATATACACCAATAGACATGGTTCGCATGTCTCAAACTTTTCAAAAAATGAGTGAGCCCAAAGATCCATCAACATGGAGCTTCTTCATGTGTTTTATACCGATATGACTTACGTGGCAGTGCCACAAGTAGGTGGTACTATCATTACTATCTTTTGGCATGAACATGTGTATCACTACGATCGAGATTTAATAAACCATTCATTTTAGGTGTAAGACCATTGAAGGTATTATTCAAATAAACAGAGTAACCATTATTCTCCTTAAATGAATAGCCGTATTGCGATAGACGTAATCCAATCATGTCTATGCTCAACGCAAACACCAAATAACAATTATTTAGGTTTAATACTAATCTTGATGGTAGAGGGAGCGTGCGATGTTAGATCACATCAAACTTGGAAACACTTCCAACACGTATCGTCAGCTCACCTTTAGCTAGTCTCCGTTTTATTCCGTAGCTTTTATTTCGAGTTACTAACACTTAGCAACCGAACCGGTATCTAATACCCTGGTGCTACTAGGAGTACTAGTAAAGTACACATTAACATAATGTATATCCAATATACTTCTATCGACCTTGCCAGCCTTCTCATCTACCAAGTATCTAGGGTAATCTTGCTCCAGTGGTTGTTCCCCTTATTACAGAAGCACTTAGTCTCGGGTTTGGGTTCAACCTCGGGTTTCTTCATTGGTGCAGCAGCTGATTTGCCGTTTCATGAAGTATCCCTTCTTGCCCTTTCCCTTCTTGAAACTAGTGGTTTCACCAACCATCAACAATTGATGCTCCTTCTTGATTTCTACTTTCGCGGTGTCAAACATCGCGAATACCTCAAGGATCATCATATCTATCCCTGATATGTTATAGTTCATCACGAAGCTCTAACAGCTTGGTGGCAATGACTTTGGAGAACCATCACTGTCTTATCTGGAAGATCAACTCCCACTCGATTCAAATGATTGTTGTACTCAGACAATCTGAGCACAAGCTCAACAATTGAGCTTTTCTCCTTAGTTTGCAGGTTAAGAAAGTCATCGGAGGTCTTATACCTCTTGACATGGGCACGAGCCTGAAATCCCAATTTCAGCCCTCAAAACATCTCATATGTTTCGCGATGTTTCAAAAACGTCTTTGGTGCCTCAACTCTAAACCGTTTAACTGAACTATCACGTAGTTATCAAAACGTGTATGTCCGATGTTCGCAACATCCACAGACGACGTTTGGGGTTCAGCACACTGAGCGGTGCATTAAGGACATAAGCCTTCTATGAAGCAATGAGGACAATCCTCAGTTTACGGACTTAGTCCGCATAATTGCTACTATCAACTTTCAACTAAACTTTCTCTAGGAACATATCTAAACAGTAGAACTATAGCGTGAGCTACGACATAATTTGCAAAAACCTTTTGACTATGTTCAGGATAATTAAGTTCATCTTATGAACTCCCACTCAGATAGACATCCCTCTAGTCATCTAAGTGATTACATGATCCGAGTCAAACTAGGCCGTGTCCGATCATCACGTGAGACGGACTAGTCATCATCGGTGAACATCTTCATGTTGATCGTATCTTCTATACGACTCATGTTCGACCTTTCGGTCTCCGTGTTCCGAGGCCATGTCTGTACATGCTAGGCTCGTCAAGTTAACCCTAAGTGTTCCGCGTGTGTTCCGAGGCCATGTCTGTACATGCTAGGCTCGTCAACACCCGTTGTATTTGAACGTCTGAATAAAACACCCGATCATCACGTGATGTTTTGAAACAGCGAACTGTCGCAACGGTGCACAGTTAGGGGAGAACACTTCTTGAAATTGTTGTAAGGGATCATCTTATTTACTACCGTCGTTCTAAGCAAATAAGATGTATAAACATGATAAACATCACATGCAATCAAATAGTGACATGATATGGCCATCATCACTTTGCTCCTTTTGATCTCCATCTTCGGGGCTCCATGATCATCATCGTCACCGGCATGACACCATGATCTCCATCATCATGATCTCCATCATCGTGTCTTCATGAAGTTGTCACGCCAACGACTACTTCTACTACTATGGCTAACGGTTAGCAATAAAGTAAAGTAATTACATGACGTTTAAGTTGACACGCAGGTCACAAATAAATTAAGACAACTCCTATGGCTCCTGCCGGTTGTCATACTCATCGACATGCAAGTCGTGATTCCTATTACAAGAACATGATCAATCTCATACATCACATATATCATTCATCACATCCTTTTTGGCCATATCACATCACATAGCATACCCTGCAAAAACAAGTTAGACGTCCTCTAATTGTTGTTTGCATGTTTTACGTGGCTGCTATGGGTTTCTAGCAAGAACGTTTCTTACATACGCATGAACCACAACGTGATATGCCAATTGCTATTTACCCTTCATAAGGACCCTTTTCATCGAATCCGATCCGACTAAAGTGGGAGAGACAGACACCCGCCAGCCACCTTATGCAACTAGTGCATGTTTGTCGGTGGAACCGGTCTCACGTAAGCGTACGTGTAAGGTTGGTCCGGGCCGCTTCATCCCACGATGCCGCCAAATCAAGATAAGACTAGTAACGGCAAGCATATTGAACAATATCGACGCCCACAACTACTTTGTGTTCTACTCGTGCAAAGAATCTACGCAATAGACCTAGCTCATGATGCCACTGTTGGGGAACGTAGCAGAAATTCAAAAATTTTCCTACGAATCACCAAGATCTATCTATGGAGAGACCAGCAACGAGTAGAAAGGAGAGTAGAGTGCATCTACATACCCTTGTAGATCGCTAAGCGGAAGCGTTCAAGTGAACGGGGTTGATGGAGTCGTACTCGTCGTGATTCAGATCACCGATGATCCTAGTGCCGAACGGACGACACCTCCGCGTTCAACACACGTACAGCTCGACGATGTCTCCCACGCCTTGATCCAGCAAGGAGAGAGGGAGAGGTTGAGGAAGACTCCATCCAGCAGCAGCACAACGGCGTGGTGGTGATGGAGGAGCGTAGCAATCCTGCAGGGCTTCGCCAAGCACCTACGGGAGAGGAGGAGGTGTCACGGGAGGGAGGGAGGCGCCAAAGGGCTCAGGTATGGATGCCCTCCCTCCCCTCCACTATATATAGGGGCAGGGGAGAGGGGGGAGGCGCAGCCTTGCCCCTTCCTCCAAGGAAGGGGTGCGGCTAAGGAGGGGGGAGGAGTCCATCCTCCCCAAGGCACCTCGGAGGTGCCTTCCCCCTTGAGGACTCTTCCCTCTCCAAGTTTCCTTGCGCATGGGCCTCTTGGGGCTGGTGCCCTTGGCCCATGAAGGCCAAGGCGCACCCCCTACAGCCCATGTGGCCCCCCGGGGCAGGTGGCCCCACCCGGTGGGCCCCCGGGACCCTTCCGGTGGTCCCGGTACAATACTGATGACCCCGAAACTTGTCCCGATGGCCGAAACAGGACTTCCTATATATAAATCTTTACCTCCGGACCATTCCGGAACTCCTCGTGACGTCCGGGATCTCATCCGGGACTCCGAACAACATTCGGTAACCACATACAAACTTCCTTTATAACCCTAGCGTCATCGAATCTTAAGTGTGTAGACCCTACGGGTTCGGGAGACATGCAGACATGACCGAGAAGTTCTCCGGTCAATAACCAACAGCGGGATCTGGATACCCATGTTGGCTCCCACATGTTCCACGATGATCTCATCGGATGAACCACGATGTCAAGGACTCAATCAATCCCGTATACAATTCCCTTTGTCTAGCGGTATGGTACTTGCCCGAGATTCGATCGTCGGTATACCGATACCTTGTTCAATCTCGTTACCGGCAAGTCTCTTTACTCGTTCCGTAACACATCATCCCGTGATCAACCCCTTGGTCACATTGTGCACATTATGATGATGTCCTACCGAGTGGGCCCAGAGATACCTCTCCGTTTACACGGAGTGACAAAATCCCAATCTCGATTCGTGCCAACCCAACAGACACTTTCAGAGATACCCGTAGTGTACCTTTATAGCCACCCAGTTACGTTGTGACGTTTGGCACACCCAAAGAACTCCTACGGTATCCGGGAGTTGCACAATCTCATGGTCTAAGGAAATGATACTTGACATTAGAAAAGCTTTAGCATACGAACTACATGATCTTGTGCTAGGCTTAGGATTGGGTCTTTGTCCATCACATCATTCTCCTAATGATGTGATCCCGTTATCAACGACATCCAATGTCCATGGTCAGGAAACCGTAACCATCTATTGACTAACGAGCTAGTCAACTAGAGGCTTACTAGGGACATGGTGTTGTCTATGTATCCACACATGTATCTGAGTTTCCTATCAATACAATTCTAGCATGGATAATAAACGATTATCATGAACAAGGAAATATAATAATAATCAATTTATTATTGCCTCTAGGGCATATTTCCAACATGAGGATGATCCTCAGGTTCCGGACCCAGTCCGTATAGTTGCTGCCATCATCTTTCAGCTTGGTTTTCTCTAGGAACGCGTTGAAGTTGAGGTGGACATGAGCGTTGGCCATTTGATCTACAAGACATTTTGCAAAGGTTTTTAGACTAAGTTCATGATAATTAAGTTCATCTAATCAAATTATTTAATGAACTCCCACTCAGATTAGACATCCCTCTAGTCATCTAAGTGTTACATGATCCGAGTCGACTAGGCCGTCTTCGATCATCACGTGAGACGGACTAGTCATCATCGGTGAACATCTCCATCTTAATCGTATCTTCCATATGACTCATGTTCGACCTTTCGGTCTCTTGTGTTTCGAGGCCATGTTTGTACATGCTAGGCTCGTCAAGTTAACCTAAGTGTTTATGCATGTGTAAATCTGTCTTACATCCGTTGTATGTGAATGTTAGAATCTATCACACCCGATCATCACGTGGTGCTTCGAAACAATGAACTTTCGCAATGGCGCACAGTTAGGGGGAACACTTTCTTGAAATTATTATGAGGGATCATCTTATTTACTACCGTCGTTCTAAGTAAACAAGATGCAAAAACATGATAAACATCACATGCAATCAAATAGTGACATGATATGGCCAATATCATATAGCTCCTTTGATCTCCATCTTCGGGGCTCCATGATCATCTTCGTCACCGGCATGACACCATGATCTCCATCATCGTGTCTCCATGAAGTTGCTCGCCAACTATTACTTCTACTACTATGGCTAACGGTTTAGCAACAAAGTAAAGTAATTACATGGCGTTTAATCATTGAAACGCATGTCATACAATAATTAAGACAACTCCTATGGCTCCTGCCGGTTGTCATACTCATCGACATGCAAGTCGTGATTCCTATTACAAGAACATGATCTCATACATCACATATATATATCATTCATCACAACTTTTGGCCATATCACATCAAAAAGCATATGCTGCAAAAACAAGTTAGACGTCCTCTAATTGTTGTTGCATGTTTTACGTGGCTGCAATAGGGTTCTAGCAAGAACGTTTTCTTACCTACGTAAAAGCCACAACGGGATATGCCAACTTCTATTTACCCTTCATAAGGACCCTTTTCATCGAATCCGCTCCAACTAAAGTGGGAGAGACAGACACCCGCTAGCCACCTTATGCAAGTAGTGCATGTCAGTCGGTGGAACCTGTCTCACGTAAGCGTACGTGTAAGGTCGGTCCGGGCCGCTTCATCCCACGATGTCGTCAAAGCAAAATAAGACTAGTAGTGGCAAGAAAGTTGACAACATCTACGCCCACAACAAATTGTGTTCTACTCGTGAAAAGAGAACTACGCATAGACCTAGCTCATGATGCCACTGTTGGGGAACGTTGCAGAAAATAAAAAATTTCTACGCTTTCACCAAGATCAATCTATGAGTTCATCTAGCAACGGGAGAGAGGAGTGCATCTACATACCCTTGTAGATCGCGAGCGGAATCGTTCAAGAGAACGAGGTTGAGGGAGTCGTACTTGTCGTGATCCAAATCACCGATGATCCTAGTGCTGAACGGACAGCACCTCCGCGTTCAACACACGTACGGTTGAGGAAGACGTCTCCTCCTTCTTGATCCAGCAAGGGGGAAGGAGAGGTTGATGAAGATCCAGCAGCACGACGGTGTGGTGGTGGATGCAGCAGCGATCTCGGCAGGGCTTCGCCAAGCTTCTGCGAGAGGGAGAGGTGTAGCAGGGGGAGAGGGAGGCGCCAAGAGCATGGGTGCGACTGCCCTCCCTCCTCCCCTCTTTATATAGGCCCCCTAGGGGGGGCAGGGGGAAACTTGCCCCCAAGCCAGGTGGAGGCGACCCCACCCCTAGGGTTTCCAACCCTAGGCATAGGGGGGGCGCACCAGCCCACCAGGGGCTGGTTCCCCTCCCACTTCAGCCCATGGGGCCCTCCGGGATAGGTGGCCCCACCCAGTGGACCCCCGGGACCCTTCCGGTGGTCCCGATACAATACCGGTGACCCCCAAAACTTTCCCGACGGCCGAAACCTGACTTCCTATATACAATTCTTTACCTTCGGACCATTCCGGAACTCCTCGTGACGTCCGGGATCTCATCCAGGACTCCGAACAACTTTTGGGTTACTGCATACTAATATCTCTACAACCCTAGCGTCACCGAACCTTAAGTGTGTAGACCCTACGGGTTCGGGAGACATGCAGACATGACCGAGACGCCTCTCCGGTCAATAACCAGCAGCGGGATCTGGATACCCATGTTGGCTCCCACATGCTCCTCGATGATCTCATCGGATGAACCACGATGTCGAGGATTCAATCAATCCCGTATGCAATTCCCTTTGTCAATCGGTACGTTACTTGCCCGAGATTCGATCGTCGGTATCCCAATACCTCGTTTAATCTCGTTACCGGCAAGTCACTTTACTCGCACCGTAATGCATGATCCCGTGACCAGACACTTGGTCACATTGAGCTCATTATGATGATGCATTACCAAGTGGGCCCGGAGATACCTCTCCGTCATACGGAGTGACAAATCCCAGTCTCGATTTGTGCTAACCCAACAGACACTTTCGGAGATACCCGTAGTGCACCTTTATAGTCACCCAGTTACGTTGTGACGTTTGGCACACCCAAAGCACTCCTACGGTATCCGGAAGTTGCACAATCTCATGGTATAAGGAAATGATACTTGACATTTGGAAAAGCTCTAGCAAAACGAACTACACAATCTTTGAGCTATGCTTAGGATTGGGTCTTGTCCATCACATCATTCTCCTAATGATGTGATCCCGTTATCAATGACATCCAATGTCCATAGTCAGGAAACCATGACTATCTGTTGATCAACGAGCTAGTCAACTAGAGGCTCACTAAGGACATGTTGTGGTCTATGTATTCACACGTGTATTATGATTTCCGGATAACACAATTATAGCATGAATAACAGACAATTATCATGAACAAAGAAATATAATAATAACCATTTTATTATTGCCTCTAGGGCATATTTCCAACAGTAGCAACAGTAATCTGATGTCTATGTAATTAAACACCACTCTGTGCAACTAGACCCGGTAGCAAAACCAACTTCTGTCTGGAGGTGTGCAAATAGACACAAGGGAGTAGTTTTGCAAAAAAAAAGTGCAACAAATAGCCCAGATTAGAAACATGGAGTGGATGTACTGTTTGTGCAAAAGGAGTACACATTTGTGCAACTAAATCATGGATCCAAGCCAAGTTTCCCTGGAATGTGTGCAACCAACAGCCAAAACTATAAAAGAGTAAATATACGTGCACACTAAGCATTAATCCAAGGACACGTTGATTTGGTGCCCGAGCCTAGATGATCCCGAAATCACCGGCGTCAGTTCCAGGCTCAGGATCTGAATAATTCGTTCTGACGCGTGTGACACCGACCGTGGAAAAAGGGACGTACGATGAAATACGGTACGAAACAGTGGCTATTTCGTGGGCCCAGGGCGTATGGGTGGGACGGCGCTCGCGCACGGGAACTCTGGTTCCGTGGACGAGATCGCTACTAGTCCAACCGAGCCAGGGATCAGATAGGTGTGCGGAGACGGAAGTGGACGGCTGAGCCGTTTGTCCCTCTCCCCCACCTCTGTCTCCGTTCTGAGTAGGTCCTTGCGGCGGCGCTCGTTCTGCAATGGCGGAGCACGGGGAAATAGAAGACGGTGGGGTTGAGTTCCTGCTTGATGCCATTGACAGGTAAGTGGTCTCAGATCTGCAATTAGTTTTTTGAGGATTTGCTCTTCAGGCTGTTTTTCCTTGAAGAAGAGACCTAACGAACGAGCCCTGGTGGCGGCCATTGATATCTTCTTGTAGGTTCCCATTACGAGAGGAGTTCGCGGACAACCTCGAGCACCCAGATCCGGTTCCCCCGGTCTTGTTGCCAAACAGCGGAGCCGGCCTTGCCGTTCCTGCGGACCTCAAATACTCGATCTGGTTGCGCTCAACAGCTCGGCGGCGATGGGAATGATATGGCAGGAGTTTGAGTCCGCCGTCTCGCAGATGCATCACCGACGAGGTCGGCTCAGTCTACTGACAGAGTCAATCCAGAGTCACATGGGAGGAAAAAAAGGTGTGAACTCAAATCCTCCCGCTGTTGGTCTGTCACTGTATGTTCGTCACAACTGCACATGATTTTGTCGGAATTTGTTTCCTTCTGTAATTGTTAGAAAAAAAAGTCCATATACACCAGAAAGTAAGCTTGGCCATTGCATCCCATCCTTACTAGTGCCTTGTTTAACAGTTAGAACCACATTCATAGTACTGTTAGTATTCTTGTAGTAGAACTATTAGACTGAATATTTTTTTAGTGGTAGAACTCGTAGATTGAATGTGTACGTTGCCAAATTACAGGTTATGGCTGGGCAGTGAGCCAGCAGATGACGATGGACTCTAAAGTCATGGGCTATGGACTTGATTGGCTAAAGAAGGTAAACGGAATAACTGGAACAAGTCGAGCATCAGTTATCCATATGATCCTAATTTTATGATTTTCTCTGTGTTCTTGAAAATCAACTTTCAGTTCATGTTCCCGGTGCATTTCATGGATTGCTGGTCATTATATATCCTGGATACCGATAAGAAGATTGTGATGGTGCTTGACCCAACGGAGACAAATTTGTCGGATGAGATGAAAATCAAACATGGGCCTCTAGCAAGGAAGTTTCAGCAGAAGTTATGCACCTATTCAGTGACATGTTCAGAGTCGGTTTGGTTGGGACCACTGGATGGTCGTTTGTGTACCCTTTGGTGGCGCGGCACAAGCCATGCAGTAGGCGTGTCTGAGTACCCTAGCTAGAACATACCTAGGCATTTCAGGTTGATAAAAGAAAATTGCCTGCAAAATTCCTAAGTTCAATGTTGTTTCCTCACAGGGAAGACAATGGCGTATATGTCGCTCACTACGTCCTAGAGTTCACCGGTCTATACCTTAGATCAACTATAACCCAGGTATGGAACCGCCTAACATATTTCTTGACTAGCTGAAACTGATAGGCATGTTTGATGAAAGTAATTAATAGTTTTCTCCCATTTTTGCTTCATCACAGGGTCAGATCGAGCACCTGCGCAGGAGGATTGCATATGAGATAGTGATCATGAAGGGAAACTAGGGAGATATCCCGAAGTTCCTGTACGAGGAGATCATTGACTGACGAGAAAGACATTAGCAATTCCTGTTTGCATGCAGCCCAGCAATATCTTTTGGCTATGCGTGTACTTGGCCGCGTCTAAGTTCTAGTGTCATTTTGCATCAGAAACCCTACTAGCATTGTGCATCTGGAAAGCTATGGGCATGGGATGTATTCCTAATGGAGATCTAATTAGAGTAATTTGAACTACGTAGTACGTGTTAGAGATTATGTGAACAGATGACTGATCTTTCTGAATTTAAATACAGTATGCTGCAACCTGCTGAACATACCTGAAGTGGCTGATTGTGATCAGATGACACGGAAAAGAGAATAATGGTTGAGTTCCAGAGATGTACTCTAGTATTTAAGACGGGTTCATGGTGAACGGCTCAGGCCGGCTCAGAAATATGGCTGAACCGGTGCCTCAACTGCCTGTTTCGTTTGTACAGTGTGACCTGCGGTTGCATTCATTGCGCTACTGAGCAGGGCTAAATATGGAGATATACAGTCGGGAAATACAGCAGTGGGCACAGATCCACATGACAGCCTGCGGTATAATTTTGGGAGCATCTGGGCTCGAGCTCAGAAACCAATATTCGTTAATCCAAGAACAACTTTCCTGCAAAATGTGTGCAACAAATAGCCCAAACTAGAAAGATGGACTGCGTGTACTGTTTGTGCAAAAAGAAGCTCATATTTGTGCAACTAAGCCATTGGTCCAAAACCAACTTTCATGCAGCATGTGTGCAAAAAAACATCCAAGACTAGAAAGATGGACTAGGTGTACTATTTCTGCAAAAAGAACATATTTGTGCAACTAAGCATGGGTCCAAGCCAACCTTTTTACACAAATGTGTGCAACCAAACAGCCCAGACTGAAGTCCATCTGTTCTACTCCCTCCGTTTCAAAATAGATGACCCAACTTTATACTAACTTTAGTATAAAGTTGGGTCATCTATTTTATAATGGAGGGAGTAGTCTTTTGGCTATTGGTTGCACACATTGCAGGAAAAGTTGGTTTTGGATCCATGTTTAGTTGGCACAAATATGGGCTTCTATTTGCACAGACATTACATTCACTCTATCTTTTAATGCAAAAATGTGTGCAACCAACACACAGACTAGATGAAACTAAAAAACACTGAATTTGTTGTCTGTGCAAATATAAACATATAATTATGCAGCTAAACTTATATCCAAAGCCAACTTTTGCTGTAAATATGTACAACAAAGAAACCAGACTAGAAAATGTGCCAACATTTGTTGCACTGTGTGCAACAAAACGCAGAAAATGTGCAAAAAATATAGAGAGAGCACATAGTCTTATTTCACACATAATGCACAAGTATTGATGTCCATGTAGCAAAAAAAGGGAAAAGGAGAAAGATATGTTGCAGGTGCTATGAAAACATAACTAGCAGCTAGACAAGAATCTGGTTTGCAAGTGTTTTTTCCTTTGATCTTTCCATACAGTAGTATATGTGACTTCGTAGCTGAGAATTATGTGCACAAATCTACAACAGCTCCGCCACAACCATAACCTACAAAACTTGCACATGATGCAAAAAACAAGCTTGAGAAAAATGAACTAACTATGAGTTGTATCTGTGCAACTTAACCAGCGCAAGTGTGTAATTGACAACACTCCATATTCATCTATTTGTGGGGTTTGAATTTCAGTAGTTGGCATCTTCAACTCATATAATAGTTGAAAATGCCAACTCATATGAAATTCGTTTCGGCTGCTCAAAATTATGTATGCAAAATTCTAAAAAAAAACTTATGTTGGTTGTTGTGCAACTACGTCATCTATTGATGTTGCATGTTTGTGCAACTACGTAATGAATTTTGAACTGATGAACATGATGAATTTAGCCTGTCTAAAAAATAATGAATTTTAAAAGATTATGATCTTCCAAATAACTAGTGCAACTACATTCAACTGCATGTGCAAACCTAGAAAAATCATATGTATGTGAACACACGTGGATGCCAACTACTGAATGGTTCTTGTGCAACTAAATGAGTTGAAGATGCCAACTCATGTGACATTATTGTGCAACTATTAATTTTCTTTAGGAATGCCAACTCCTGATTGGTTCTTGTGCAACTAAAATAGTTGAGGATGCCAAATCATGTGATATTATTTTGGAATTATTTAAAAATTTGAGACTGCCAACTCTCAAATGGTTGAGATACAACTATGGAAGTTGAGGATGCCAACTCGTATGATAATGTTGTGCAACTATTTGAAAAACCGAGGATGCCAACTCGTAATTGATTGTTGTGCAACCATAAAAGTTCAGGATGCATCTATATAAGGTTGATAATACCTCTCCTTCACTAGGAGCCTCATTTCCTTCTACAATCATTTTTGGCCCGTGAAAGAAAAGAACGAACAAATTAGTCAAAGCAACCAAAGGTATAAAAGAAAAAACTGAGCAAAAACAATTGATATAAAAAATTCCATGAGGTAAGCAACTCATGTTGATTTTTCAAAGCACACCTACCAAAAAAATGTGTGCAACTTGATGCACTATGTGGCCAACTGGACAGACATAAGTGTGCAACGAAAAAAAAATCAACATACACACTGCCTAAAAATGATTTAGGAACTGGAGCCAAAACTAAACTAGCCGACAACCGGGCAACTAGATAGCCCATCCCTGTCCAACTACGTAAGTGTGGCTAAGCTATCTAGGATATGTACTACTTTGATCTACAAACTCATGTACATACCCTTGACAACAGGCACACATGAGTGTGCAACCAAAAAAACACTGCTTGAACATGGTTTACACAATGTATCCATCTGAATACCATCGATTGTTCAACTGGTTAGCCCTCACTGTGCAACTTTGTAAGTTGGCTAGCCAACAGAGATATATATAGGCGTCATCCAACTACGCTTGCGTTCCTGCACAACTATTACAATAAACTGGCCAACTGGTTACTTGCATGCATGCAACTTCATTAAGAGAAAATAGAGAAACCACGCGGATGTATTTATGAGAAAATTTGAATAGCTCGCTGTGAAAATCAAACTCAAACCCACCACTGAAATCCCTAATAGCCATAAAAACCAACCACTAATCCTAATTGTCGTAGCTCCTTGGCAAGGTGCCGAAACTCCTATACAGATCAACACTCTAATCATAGCAGTATCACAAACTGACGCATCTATACACTGAATTTGACATTATTTCCTAAAAAAACTCGAAGGGGTTGAGTTAATAATCCATGAGAATGAAAATGTTGTTAGTATTTCAGCACTAGTAGTACTATTGGGGTTAGGTAGCAGACTAAGATTAGATGACCGAATGAAAACTGAAGTTCAACAGAGGAAGGGGAGCGTCGCTCAATCTGGAAACGCCGCCGGCAGGGAAAGAAGCTAAGGGTAGGGGGGAGGACGGGAACACCGTTAGAAGCAGGGAGATGGGGGAGGACCGGCGCGGCGGCGTAGTGGGAGATGGGGCGGCAGCGCATCGGGAGAGAGAAGACTGTCGAGAGAGGACGAAGGAGACGGTACATAGAAAAACTGATGGTGGGCTCGACTTTTTTTTGTCGCCACTTGTGCCCGCACGAGGTCATCCGATGGTCCCAGTTGGCCGCTTGATAACGCGAAATCGTGAGCATGCACTTTTTAGGTTTTGAGAAATTGGAAATACCCCCATCCTGCCGACCACACAAAAACCCCGAGGCACCCTTCCAAACAACACAACAGAACCCGCGCAAAGCACACAGCTGGAGGGTAAATCCGTCACTCCACCGAACCGACAACCTCTGGCGAACGGCCAGCGGGTGGGCTACCCCCAGCGTGAACACCCATGCCACCCCGAAGAAAACCTCGCCAAGATTCGTGCACGTTCAGAACCGCAGGGGCATACCCGTAATTACCACATCACCCAAAGGAGATTGCCTTTGTCCCCAGTTGAGACCCACCCACTCTCTCTCCTCCGCCTCCGAGATGGCCAGCTCCTAATCCACACCACCACCACCACCACCGCCACCGCCATTTCCACTTCGGCCTCTGCCTTTGCCTCTGGGGGTGGCGCGATGGGGTACCTCCTCCTCTCGCCCTCGCCGTCGCCGCCGCTCGCGTCCCGGCACCGCTGCCCCGCCGCCGCCGCCGGCCGCCACCGCGCGCGGAGGGGCGCGGCCGTCGTCGCGTCGTGCGATGGCGGGCCGTCTTCGTCTCAGGCGGCCCGGTACGCGCTGGCGCGGCGGGCCGTGCTCCTCGGGGTCTCCGCGCTGCCGCTCCTCCGCGACACCGCCGCCAAGGCCGCCGCGCCCAGCAGCGCGGGTCTCGTGACTGGTTAGTGCGATGCTCCGACCCGGGATCTGTTTGTTCATGTCAATTCCGTCTTGTGTTTATATTCATGTATTAAAGCACTAAAGCCTAGTCTGTCTGTGTAATACTGTCTGACCAAAATGGTTTTACCCCCAATGCGTTACTGTCACCAGTGTTTGCAGTACAAAGAGTCAAAGACTGTAAAAACAAAAACCTTCTGGAACTGCTAAAACAAAGAAATTGAATGTCAGCCTGCCATCTTAGACTCTCACCTAAACATATCAGAATGAAATTTCCACCTGACCTTACATTTCAAAGAATGTCACAACAGCCGAATAAAAGAGTGCAGCTCCACACCTAGTACAAGTGTGCAACTAAAAGAACACCCTATGCAGAGAGTTACATATGTTGTGTTATAGAGATGCATGAGATGTTTTATGTCAAATCTCAAGACTATTTCTGCAGAAATGCAAACATTAATTGTGGATCTTTGTTGCATTTTCAACTTTTCATTAGAAAAATCCCACGAGACCCATTACTTTGTGAATTATTGCTTAAAACTACAAATTTGTATTTGAGATGGATTTTTTTTGCGTATTATCGTACTTCTACAAAAAAGGTGGTGTTGACTATAGAGTATAGATAACTCCTCAAACTATATCTTACCCTTGATATGTGCCACGCCTCAAAGGTTTATGTCTAGGTTTTGTGAAAGATTCATACCTGAAGCATCAGTCAGTTTGGACATGGCATAAATCCTGTACTTGGTGCAGTCAATTGTCATGAGAATGCTTAAACCTGATATTCTGGTGGAATATATTTGATATTGGAGTTACACAGCTATGCTCTCATTATTCACGACTTATCTCAAGTGAATTTTGATCAGATGTCACTTTTTAAATTTTCCCGCAGTTTATGGCATGTCATTACCCCAAGGGTTTATTAGAAGAAAGGGGATCCTTGCCCCGAGGATAGATCGTCATGCTCAGAATTGCTACAAAACTTTCAAGATTGGACGTAATAAAGTCATCTGTAAACCTAACGATGCCATGCTTGATGGTCAGAATTCCCGCCCTCATTTAAATAGGCATATTGAAGATGGGATTTACAGTATCATTTATGACTTTCGTAGTAACCTTGTCGGGGTCTACTATGATGCATTCCTTTGCTTTTGCTGCATGCTATAAATATTTTCTAGTGTGCCTGGAAACTCTACTCCAATACTCCCTCCGTTCCTAAATATTTGTCTTTCTAGAGATTTCAACAAGTGACTACATACGGAGCAAAATGAGTGAATCTACACTCTAAAATATGTCTATATACATCCGTATGTGGTAGTCCATTTGAAATCTCTAAAAAGACAAATATTTAGGAACGGAGGGAGTATAAGGTTATTTTGAATTCCCTTGTCTTTGTGCTGCCTGTCATCACACTAGAGTGCTATTTAGTGCTTGCATACGAATACTACTAACTTGGGAACATTTTGTAAACATAAACATACTGATACTAGATTACTAGTTCATTTGTTTTCCACATTTATGGTGGCTTGGAAAAATAGACAAATAGTTGACGTTGTTTTTCCTCTGTAGAGACAAAGGATGCCCCAAAGGTGGATGAACCTCAGAATGGCGGGACTTTGGTTGATGAACCTCAGACTGGCGGGACTCAGTCAGAAACTCCTCTACTTGAAGCCCCTCAACCCGAATCGTCCTTACCACTGGTGCAAAAACAATCTCCAGGGAATCCACTTGCCGGACTTCTGAATGCAATTGCGGTTATTGCCTCGGGAGTTCTTGCTGGATTGTATGGTACATCTCAACAGGAAAAGAAGGCCCTGCAATCTGTCGTCTCATCTGTAAATCATCTGCAAACCTCACTCACTTTGACATATTTCATAATACTTGCTGATATTCTTGTGTAGTCTTGGCCAAGATCCTAAGGAAGGAAAAAGAGAAATGGACACAAATAGCAATGTGCATACCCGTAGACAAACACACGTGTTTGTGTGCGTGTGTGTGTGCTTTGATTACTGGGCATGGACATGTGTTTTATAGAAAAATCTCTCAAATTAGGGTGTGTGGGAGCTTCATATATTGGACTAATTAAAACTAATTTTCGTTAGGCTTGAAAGTATAGGACTCACTGTAACCTTGCGAGTCTTATGTCTCACCATGATGTTCTCAGGGAAACATGTCTTAAGTTGACTCACTTAGAGAGTGTAACTTGCATATGAATGCAATAAGATTAAAAAATATTATAAGTACTTTAATACCTTGACATTTTTTATATGTTCAAATTGATCCATGAAGACATTTATCTGACATGTCTAAATTACTACTTTGTTCAGTTGGAGGTCAAATTGGCTGAAAATGAGGCAGCAATCTCATTGATGAGGGAGACCTATGAAAAAAGGTTATTAGAGCAACAAGCAGCACAGAAGAAGCAATCTATGAAGTTCCAGGAGCAGGTAGCTTCATTACTAGATCAATTGGCTTCAACAAAACAGACTGTAACATCACTAAGCGAAGAATTCAGAAGGGAGAAGGCACGGGCTGAGGAGCTCAAGGATGGAATACGGAGATTAGAGAGTAGTATTGATAAAGCTGGGGATGATAAAGATGTGCTTGAAGCCAAACTGACAGAAAAGGTTGGTGAAATGAATGATTTGCAGGAAAAATTAAGTCTACTCAGCCAACAGAATGATAGCAAGGAGAAAAGCATCGAGGAACTCAACTCATCACTTTCTTCAAAGGAAGCAGAGTACCAGAACCTGCGCCGTTTCTCTCATCAAACGAAAGAGAATCTTGAACTTGCAAATGCTAAAATACAACAACTGGAGGAAGAGATTCATACAGCTAAAAATGATCTTGCTTCTAAGATATCGTCAATTGATTCACTGAGTGAGAAACTTCAAGTATTGAACTCTGCAAAGAAGGAAGCCGAGGAAAAAATAAATGAGCTAATTAAAGAGTGTACAGACTTAAAGGCTTCTTCTGAGATAAGAGCGAACCACGATTCCGAACTACTGTCTGTGAAAGATGATCTAATCAAACAGCTGGAAGAAAAGCTCTCTGTTACATTAAGTGCCTCTACCAAAGACCATGAAGTCATTGCCGGATTGAACAAGGAATTGGATGCCACCAAAGCTATGCTAGACGATGAAGTTGCATCACTGAAAAGCCTTAGAGATTTACTTAAATCCACTGAAGAGACCCTAAGTGAATCCCGAACTGAGGTTTCCAAACTTTCTGAGGACCTTGATGAAGCAAATAGAACAAATAAGGACATGGTATTGCAGATTTCAAGTCTCCAAAGCGAGTTCAATGAAATGCGAGAAGGTCTGACTTACAAGCTTGGAGAGGCTGAATCAGTATCTAAAGCTCTATCAGATGAACTGGTCTCAGCTAAAGAGATGATTCAAAAGGGTCAGGAAGAACTTGAAGCTACCTCTAATGAGCTTACTTCTGCCGTGGAGGCTCGTGATAACCTGAAGAAAGAATTGCTGGATGTGTACAAGAAGTTCGAGTCCACCACACAGGAGCTTGTTGATGAAAGGAGAATTGTGACTACTTTGAATAGGGAGCTTGAGGCTTTGGCCAAACAATTGAATGCAGATTCTCAAGCACGAAAAGTACTCGAAGCAGACCTGGATGAAGCAACCAGATCACTAAACGAGATGAACACGAGCGCAGTGTCACTTTCTGAGGCGCTAGAGAGCACTCATTCCAAGAATGCCACTCTTGAAGCAGAGAAAGAAATGCTATCAAAAGCTCTCGATGAACAAACAAAACTGACAACCGAGGCTCAAGAGAACTGCGAGGATGCTCAGAATCTTATCACAAGGCTTCAGACAGAACGGGAGACTTTTGAAATGAGGTCTAGGCACCTCGAAGAGGAACTGGCCTTAGCGAAGGGTGAGATGTTGCGCCTAAGGAGGCAGATTAGTGCAAGCAAATCCCAGAAAACAAGATATGTTCCCAGAGCAAGTGCATCCACAGAAACCAGCACTGCTCCCAGAGCAAGTTCGCCCACAGAGACCAGCAGTGTTCCCAGAACAAGTGTTCCCGCAGAGACCAGTCAGACCCCGAACGAGCAGTCTGTGAATGATGGTACTCAGAAGACCGGTGAAATTGCTGCTGAGACTCCATATACTGTAAGAGTAAAGGCTAGGAGAGGAAAAGGTGGTGCGTCGCGATGAATCTGTCTGGTAGTTCCATAGAGAAGAGTCATCGTCCTTCCATTTTGTTTAGTCATCAGTTATAACTTTATTTTTATACTACCATCCTGTAGGGTCGGTAGTCATTTGAGTGCTATTTAGTTTACTTGTGACAGAGGGCAGGCCTGGCGCAGTGGTGAAGTCCTCCCCACTTGTGCCAAGAGGTCCTGGGTTCGAACCAGCCTCTCTGCATTGCACTTTGCAGGGGTAAGACTAGGTTCCTATAATCCCTCCCCAGACCCCACCTTGTGTGGGAGCTTCTATGCACCGTGTCTGTCCTTTTAGTTTACTTGTGACGTTTGAGACATCCAATTCCTTTCCTGTAATTCACGTGCCATGAGTTTTGAGAATATGAGTGTTTACATGTGTACAGGTTAATTTTTGAACGGTCGACATGCTGGAGAATTCTCCTATCTGTAGTTACACTGAATTGTTCATAGATATTATCCGCTCATTTTATCTACTTGGTAGAATCAATGGTCTGATTCACTGTTAATCTATCAGTATTGCTTATTTTCAAATGCAGTAGCACTACCTATACTTTGTGCATCACATGTTTTCGGTTAACCCACACGTTCCTGCTTAATCACCCCAATGCACACATTTTCATATGCTGGAGGCAGGTTTGTTTGTTCCCTGGGGATCCATTGGTTGCTGCTGCCATTTGGTTTAAGGGAAACGTGGTGTATAAAACTTGCAGAGCTTTATTATATACTACTAGTATATACACCAAATTTCAAGGGATAGATACATTATATCTTCTCAAGGAACATACTCATACTTTTGGATGAACATACTCAACATCTTTTTCATGGACATGGTTCCGTTCTGGTGAACATACTCTATTTCAACAGTATAATTAAACTTTGGAAGAGTATGCATCACAGATTTAATTAATATAGTACAGAAATAGTGTCTCCCACATTCAATTCTTATCCTTGTGGAGACACACCTCACCCGTTTATCTAGAGCACATGGCCCACACAGCCCAGGTTTCTGTGTTGTTTGGTTAAGTCCCAAGTCAGGCCCTACTAATAGATTGGCAGATATATTCTCAATCTAACATGAAACTGCAACGCATTTTCTTATCAGTGGCAAATATTATGGGCTTAAGTCATCTTTGCATAATGGGCATGTGCCAGCCTAATTGAAGATCCCAACCTCAGGCAGTTATCCCATGGATCAAGTTGTATTGTTAATTTGTGAATCAAATCCTTGAGTCGAGGCAATCTGAAACTGAAGTCCAAGGTGAAATATGTTTAGGCATTTATATATTCGATGATCATTGCAGAAGTTCTTGGTAGAACGAGCGCCATGTCACTAGCATTGGAAGCATGTCCATGAGGCGGTTCTATAACACTATATCACTAGATGAAATAATCGGCGAGATAACTTAATGAAACGAACATGTAACGATACATGATTAAACATAAAAAATCATGATAATTTGACAATTAATTCTCAACGGCATGGCACTGGCTGCAAGGCCCCACAACGTTTAACTCAACTGTAGATGGAACTTTCTCTAAGATGTAACTTCTCACAACCACGAGCGCTTTATGGGCTTCTGTGATCATATTTTTATGCCCGACTGAGCATTTACTAGCACCATCCGAACAGCTAAGATCATAACAGACAGTGTCCAGTGTAAGGCGCTCCAGTGAAACCGCGTTCTCAAGAATATGGACTGTTAGCTCAACCATGCTTTTCGCAGAGCAGAAACCGATGATCTTCACATCCTTGATGCTGGCATGGCAGTGTCCTGGCATCTGCCTTAGATGTGAGGAATCACCTAAAACTGAATCATGCTCTACAATCTCTTGTGTTACCTGCACATGATAGATATCAATGTCACTCATACCAGAGAAAAAACAAGATAAGTGCTTGAATTAACTGTTTCAATAGACACTAAGATATCCTTGGGAAGATGAACATGACTTACAGACAACATCAAGGTCTCCAAGGAAGGACAAGCATCAAGAAAAGAAACAAGAGAAAAGTAATCATAGTCTGGGCAAAAAGCCCCTGCTGATACCATGAAAGAAATACACAAGTGCTTGAGGTGGAGGAATTTGCCAGGTAAAAACGGTATGTCTGTCTGTATAAAAAAAGAACAACTCAGATTAATAATATACCAAGGAAATTGCCAGTAATAACCCAGAGTTTTAGAGTATTACCGCCAAAGATGAGGTTATGTCAAGGGTTTCAAGATTTGGGACCATCTGTGGAAGCTTGGCGCGAGCATAATGAACAACGTTCCAACCAGAAGCTGAAATCATAATGTCTAGCACCGCATCTCCAATTGACACTTCTACTACGCCACCAGTGTATTCAAAAACGGTGAGATTAGGAGCTTTGCTCTTTATAACTTCAAGGTTTTCACAGTCAGTGACCACCAACTGGCTGAGCCGTTGGAGCACGCAAGGTATCTTGAGGCAAGTTATCTCTTTGCAATACGCGAGTACCAATTCCTCCAAAGCAAAAGAAGAGGAAAGAAGGCACCCTAACTCGTCCCCGGTAATATACACTTCAGACAATTCTAGACTAGTCAGGCTTCTTAGGCAACTACTAAATCCAGCCACGGGACGGAAGACACAACTGCTGAGACGAAGATCCCGAATTGTGTTTGCACTCCCATTAAGTAAAACTGAGTATGGAAAGTTGTAATCCAAGTCATCATGCAGCAAAAGGGCAAGTTCTTCAATCCCTGGCTTAATAGCAAGGTGAAGCCAATCATTAAGATAACATGCGCTAATATTGGCAACATCATCTATTTCAAGCCTGAGTGCCTTCACACCATTGCCTGAGTGGTTTTTCAGAATGTGGTAAATTATCCTGACAAGCCTGAGTGCCTTCACACCATTGCTCGTTGTTTCATCTGATGTTTTATTCTTTCTGTACAGGTTTTCATTGAAGATTGTTTCCTTACTAAAGGTGAGATCGGGATGGCATTTCCAGGAACGTTGAAACAAGTGTGACACGCAGGCAGCACGTGCAACATCTCGCAGGGACAGCAGAGAATGTATATGAGCCCAGATTTCCTGCACGCACATGTGTTAAGACAAAAGTTCAACATTGGACTTGTAGAGGAGACCGGTTGCTTCAATTTGGAAAAGGAAAAAATAAGGCCGTAGTGAGTACCATTCGGAACTAGGTGCTTCCGCAAAGTAAAGTGCATTGCAGCAGTTAGATTGAGGATTGCGCAGAGAAGATCCTTCCCGCAACACTATTATTAGTGGCTTTCCTAAGAAGTGCTGTTAGTGACTTATATGGATCAAGTAATGTGCAATCCATCCACGAAATGTGCATCAAGTAACCAACATTCAACAATGCTAGTTCATTTTAGTCAAACAAGATGCACTGGATGTGGTATGTTGCACAATCGTGATAAACAAGTCAGTTTTGCAACAACAAAAGGCATAACTGAACATGTAACTTCAGCTAGGTTACAAATACTAAATAGTAGTATTATAATTGTATCTGAATATTTATAAATATATCTAGAAGCCCGTGTAATAGAATGCAATAGCGCTAGCAGCTACAGTGAAGATACGTGACATGTGTGTTGGTAACTAAGGTGAGAGGATAACAAATTACACAGACCAGATAGAATGTCATTCTACAGTTACTAGGATATGCAGTTTAATCTTTATTTTTTACTAGAGTTAGGAAGCACTGTAATGAAATCAACACCTTAATCCAAACCATGAAGACAGTGAAAGCTTTCAGAGTAGCACTTAAATAACTTCTAATCTTTCCTTGTGGAATCTAGGCACCTTAGGGCAAAAAATGGCCTTCACTTGGTCTCTCTAAAGTTTGCTAATACCCATGTTTGAACTCACATTTGTTCTGCCTCAATTTTATTTTGCACTACTTTTGGTAAAACAAAACTGAGCATTAAACCAAGCATGCTCTAGATCATGGCGCAATCATTCAACAGTGTAGAAATGTATCAGTTACGATACGTTTAAACTTCAAACTAGTGGTTGGATATAGACTCCCAAACAACATCAACATTCGAACTAGTAGTCTCAAACAACATCAACATCCAAACTAGTGGTGATATAGACACCCAGATTCTGGATGGAAGTGATAGTGGACACATAATGGAACGCTTATTGAACTACCAAATATCAAGAAGCACCCTTCATAGAAAATAGCGTGTCATGCTTCGATTATCAGCTGGGCGAGGATGGCATGTGCCAGATCTAAATGAGAAAAATACTAAGGACAGGTTACAGATTGAAGGTTCTGCTAAATATAAATAACAAAGATAGTGAATATAATCACAACAGGACAATGTATAGTATAAACGTGTAGCCCTAGGAAGTCTGCTCCTTATCAAGTAATATTTGCATTTACATAGCATAGACCCGCCAATGTGAAGCTAGAGCAATCGTTAAATATCAGCAATTTATGACGAACCTCTGGAAGGCTTGGCCCTAAACGTCTCAATTTTTTACCACCAGGTTTGTCTTCTTGTAGGCAGGTCAACTCTTTCCTTTTGGCCAATGAAGCAATCAATCCATCTGCAACACACCGTGCATGGTTAAAAAGATGTCAATATAAGGAAACAACAAGCACAGGCACAACCAATTTGTTTCTACTTATCCAACTTGTGCACAAGGAAATAAAACTTCAATTAAGCATAAGATGTAGGTATATCTGCAAAACATCACCTAAACTCCGCTTCATCATTCTACTCCCACCCGTTGCCACAAGACATTAGCATTTTATAAAATCGCACAAAACACCAATCTTTGGTCACTTCTTGCACAGAACCACTGTTTTTTTCTTCCTCCATGCGAATCCACCATCTCAGAACTAATAATTTACACTGCACTGGACCTGACATCTTGGCCAACGTCAGTGTGGCAAGACATAAGTGCAGAGTAGATATTGTGGTTTTGCGCCAAGGAAAAAAACTCATGGTTCTGCACATCAAGTAACCCAAAGGTTTTATGTTTTGTGCAATTTCCTTTTATTTTTCCGACCAAGTAGAAATAGAGTTTAACATGGAGCTCAAACAAATAAAAGAGCTCTTGTGTCAGGTACTAGAGGCCTAGAGGGAGTATAAGGAAGAGGTTTGAATGGCTAAGATGACTCTTAATTCTATCTAGATCTACGGCTATCTCTGTTTCCCCTTATTACTACTGCCCATTTTCCATTTGCTTCCAAGTTACTCTTAATTCCCTATTCTATATAAGGCATTGTAACCACAAGAGAAGGGTATCGATCAACTATCCAGCAAAATATTCCATACACTATATACACAAGTTCCTCATTGTTCTTCGTGATCCCAAACTTTTCCCCAATTTCTTGTTCTTGATCCACACCTCCTTCCTTGGTATTGACTTGATTTGGGTGAAATTTGGTTAGAGGTGTGCTTGGCACTGTAAAATCCCCAACCCAAATCCCATCCCCATGGCTTATGGTGGACAAAAATCATGGGCGACCCCGACCACTGGAGGCCCTGCTTCATGGTACACGGGAATTCCTTGTGGTTCTCCCGAAAGGGAGAAGTTGTGGAGGTGCTTGGAGCAAGATAACAAGGCCATGGTGAAGATTCTCAAACATCAACTGAAGCTTGTGGAAGATTAACTGCGGAGGGACAAGGTTACGTGGTGGTTTGATTCCTCGTCTGATCCGAACTCCGCCACCACCGAAGATGTTTCAGCCCGCTCCCCCGCAGCCCCCACCTCTCTGATCCCTATGGGCAAGTGAGATGTCTCCCACTATGGACCAGGTGCAACAATTAGCCGCCAATCTGGGACTGTAACCGTGATGTCTCAAGTGCCTCAGCAACCACCACCACCTCCAAGCGGATTCCCTGCTGAGTCAGCACCACTGCCGCCACTGTTGCCTGTGTCATCACACGCCTCCAAGTGGACCCTTCTTGCAGTCAGCACTGCCACCTCCCACGTTGCCGCCATCGTCACCACGCCTACAAGCACAAGCAACCTTCCTACTACAGTAACCGCTACTGCAGCCCCCATCGCCACCGCTCCTAAGATCAGCGTTTCTGCTGCTGCAACCACCATGGCAGCCATGATGCATACCAACTGTTTGACAAAACACATGGGCAGTGCTACGCGTCTGACAGAAGCAAAGTCAGTGACCAAAATCAAAGAGTCGTCCCCACCAGCGAAGTTAGTCATGCTAATCATCTCTGCGCCTGCAGCTACAACCATGAACAACACTGGCGCAGCAGCAACCACCAATATTCCCAGGTTAGCGGCACTCAACACCACCATCACTGTTGTCCCTCTGGACTCTGGAGCCTGTGGTTACAATTTGTCAGACTCAGTTTACCATGAAGCTGAAGATGCAGCAGCTAGCCATCTGTACAAGTTCTGTGTGCAGCAATCTGAGAGCTACCGCTCCAGTTCAAAAGGTAGTCAATGCAATAGTCAACAATGGCAGGAGAGAGCAGCAGATTGACATCTATGGAGATCTTATTTGCTATGGAACCCTGGCATACTGTCAATTGTCAGTCCAGGTTATAGGTTGCAAGTGATATATGAAAATTATCTTCTAGCCGTTGAGCTGTGTGAACAGGAGCCTAAAAGTGTAGCTACTAGTGGAGGGTATCGAGTGAGGTGGTGTCGAGGTCTTGGATGCCGGGGCGGCGGCCCCGGTGGTGGTAGCATGGTGCTCATGGGCAGAGCCCGTTGCTCGGTGCTGCCCGGCGGCCATGGCCGTGTGGGTGGCGTGGTAGCCGGGGTGTGGCGTTCGGTGGCGGTGAGTGTTGGCCGGGGTGAAAACCTGCTCTATCTTCGGACGGACCGGCGGCGGCGTTGCTCGTTCCCTTCTTGAAGGCGTCGTCGCGGCGGCGTTGTTGTCGGTCATTGCTTTATATATAAAGCGGGGCGAAAGCCTTTTTCGGTAAAGTGTAGCTACTATAGAAAGCGATGCAAGCAAACCAACAGTGGTCGTTGATCTATATTTTGATGGTGCTTTTACGTTCTGGGGTGCAATATCCGTATCTAGACAAATCTAAAATAAGTATAGATACATTCGTATCTAGACAAATCTAGGACAAGTAATTTGGGATGGGGGGAGTATAAGGCACTGTAATCAGAGGAAAAGGGATTCGATCAATTATTCAGCGAAATACTCCCTCCTTTCAAAATAAGTGTTAAGATAAGTATTAAATACCAATGAATATATCAATATGCCTTTGCATACACTGTATACACAAGTTCCTCACTGTTCTTCGTGGTCTCATACTTTTCCCCAATTTCTTGTTCTCGATCCGCCTCAAATCCATGTCTAAATCTAATCCATCAGGGGTGTCGTCTGATAGACAAAAGATATGTTTTTGTTTGGCAAATAAAGCAAAGTTTTGCGTAACTCAGTGAAGATCGATTCCTTTACGCGGAAACCACGCGACGTAAACAGAGAAGAAGCTTACTGCGGTGGGGTTGGATCTGGTGGTGACGTCGATCCCGCTGCATCGACATGAGCCGCTGGAGCGCCAGCAGCCCCATGATTCGATATGTCGACGTTGACTGAGGCAGAGACTCGGGATGACGAAATCCAAATACGCGTTCCGCCTCTCGGTAAACTCACTCTATATTTACCTGCAGCAATTTGAACGAGGGGAGGGGGATGAAATCGCATCGGAGCCGCCGCCGACCACGAGAGGAGGAGAAACGCACTCGTGGGCCTTTTTGACGGAAAAGGAGAAAACAGCCCTATAGCCAAAAAAAAGAGAGCGAAACCGGCGCTCACGCGCGGTGCCTAGCGGGCCGGCCCACCAAAACATGCTGGAAAACGAAACGTGAGAGGTGCCTAGCGGGCCGACCCACCAACACGCTGGATTGTCTCAAAAAAAAGACATGCTGGAAAAAGAAACGTGAAGAAAAAATTCTGTGAGAAGGGGAATCAACCTCGACGTTGACTGAGGCAGAGACTCGGGATGACGAAATCCAAATACGCGTTCCGCCTCTCGGTAAACTCACTCTATATTTACCTGCAGCAATTTGAACGAGGGGAGGGGGATGAAATCGCATCGGAGCCGCCGCCGACCACGAGAGGAGGAGAAACGCACTCGTGGGCCTTTTTGACGGAAAAGGAGAAAACAGCCCTATAGCCAAAAAAAAGAGAGCGAAACCGGCGCTCACGCGCGGTGCCTAGCGGGCCGGCCCACCAAAACATGCTGGAAAACGAAACGTGAGAGGTGCCTAGCGGGCCGACCCACCAACACGCTGGATTGTCTCAAAAAAAAACATGCTGGAAAAAGAAACGTGAAGAAAAAATTCTGTGAGAAGGGGAATCGACCTCGACGTTGACTGAGGCAGAGACTCGGGATGACGAAATCCAAATACGCGTTCCGCCTCTCGGTAAACTCACTCTATATTTACCTGCAGCAATTTGAACGAGGGGAGGGGGATGAAATCGCATCGGAGCCGCCGCCGACCACGAGAGGAGGAGAAACGCACTCGTGGGCCTTTTTGACGGAAAAGGAGAAAACAACCCTATAGCCAAAAAAAAGAGAGCGAAACCGGCGCTCACGCGCGGTGCCTAGCGGGCCGGCCCACCAAAACATGCTGGAAAACGAAACGTGAGAGGTGCCTAGCGGGCCGACCCACCAACATGCTGGATTGTCTAAAAAAAAACATGCTGGAAAAAGAAACGTGAAGAAAAAATTCTGTGAGAAGGGGAATCGACCTCGACGTTGACTGAGGCAGAGACTCGGGATGACGAAATCCAAATACGCGTTCCGCCTCTCGGTAAACTCACTCTATATTTACCTGCAGCAATTTGAACGAGGGGAGGGGGATGAAATCGCATCGGAGCCGCCGCCGACCACGAGAGGAGGAGAAACGCACTCGTGGGCCTTTTTGACGGAAAAGGAGAAAACAACCCTATAGCCAAAAAAAAAGAGAGCGAAACCGGCGCTCACGCGCGGTGCCTAGTGGGCCGGCCCACCAAAACATGCTGGAAAACGAAACGTGAGAGGTGCCTAGCGGGCCGACCCACCAACATGCTGGATTGTCTCAAAAAATAAAAAACATGCTGGAAAAAGAAACGTGAAGAAAAAATTCTGTGAGAAGGGGAATCGAACTCTGCACCCGCGGAGTGACTCCCTGCCGTGGTAATCACTAGATCGGCCACAACTTTGCAGACTAATACCAGGAAACTGTACTATTTAACTTTAAATACTGCACATAACATGCATTATATATCCAGTATAGATTATTTTTAAAAAAGAAAACATAAATTTTGAAAAGAATTCATATATAGAAAAACCACGAATTTAAAGAAAGGTTCATCAATATAGAAAAAAAAGTTCACGAAATGTGAAAAAAGTTCATCAAATTAGATCGCGGCACGACATGGATTTAGTTCATAATTTGCAGGCTAAAAATTCAGTTCCAACTATCTACCGCTCACAGTGCATCATACGCCTAATCAACACATCTGTGACTGGCTGCTGGAAAATTCAATGAGAAGCACAACATTTTTTACTAATTGAAAAAAAAACCTAACCTAAGAGCAACTCCAAAAATTCTCCTATGTCTAAAATAACCGTTGTTTACGGGAAGTTGAGGCAAAAAAAAAAACATCTCCAACCGTTTCCGTAAACTGGCTTTATATTTAGAGGATCCCGCAAAAGAGGTCATTTATCCCCACTGATTTATGAGAAGATGGCTTTCCCCTATCTTTTTGGCAGGATTGCAACCATCTGAAACTTTCGCGCGTGGTTCGCTGGAACGCCGTCCGCCGGAACTTCGTTGGAAAGCTGTTGCATTGCCATCGCGCCGCCGCCACTGCTTGACGCTGCCTTGTTGGCGACACCTGTTGCTGCCACCGCCCACGCCCACTGCCGCCGCCACGCTCCATACAACCCGCGCCAGCCGCCGCCGCCTCGCCCACACCATTGCCGCCATGCCAACACCGCTTGATGCTGCTGTCGAGGTAAATAAACCAGGGCAAAAAATAAATCGGACTATATGTGTACAAGGAGAAGGTCTTGAAAGAACTCTGCAATATCTGGCGGACTTTGCCCGACGCCTGTGCGAAGCGCCCCGAGGAAATGTTGTAGGTTGTGCTCCGCGCTTTCTTCGTGGGGCCTCTCCGGGAGGGGTGCACTGACGCACCCGGGAAGGAAGACCTCGTCTCCAAGGCAGACGAACAACGACCCATCCCTGAAGGACGATTGCTGATGCTAGGTGGCGGAATGAGGGAGTGCGACCGAACCTCCCACGTATGCTCCTAGGGAATCCGTGTGCATCAAGGCATCTATGGCGGTCGCGATAATATTCGCCTACTGTCCACCGCACTACAATGGTGGTACCTCACCACCGCCCGACGAATACCAAAGGAGGCAGGTAAGTGTCGGGGGGTAACACACTGCCCTGGAAGTACGTCATCATCACTCGTACAAGCGTGCCATGGGCGACCATGCCCCATGGTACAGACTACGCAAGTCCACTCGAATATATATATTCAACCAGTCAAGACCTCCGGCAAGGCCTCCCTCGACGCTATAAATAGGGAGACCGGAGCCCCACATGGGGTCGATCTTGGGGGGGGGGGGGCTCGGAAGCAACACAGAGCGAACTTCTCATCTCGTAACAAACACATTGTAGCTCCATATCAGTGCAATACAATACAATGCAGGAGTAGTGTATTACACCAAGAAGGTGGCCCGAACGTGGGTAGTTCCTTGCGTTCATCTGTAGTTCATCCACCACATTCATCCATGACTTAGGATTGCTGGATGTGTTCAGTCCATGGCCGAACTCTCAAAGGGTTGTTGCTCACAACTCATATGTAGGTTCTTAGAAACCGACATTTGGCACGCCAGGTAGATGATCGAGGCGTTCCCAATGATCCTAGTTGATGTCCACCATTTCTTTGGGTACTCTCTATGGCCAGCGTACCCAATAAGGTGCAGGGCGGTGGATATCCCTGATCACTCGCCCTTAACGAAGAACACCGGTCGTCAGCGCCTTTTGTCCCGAACGACCATCTCGAAGGCCATTTTGCAAACATACGGGGCACTTTGTGTCCCGGTAGATGATCAAGGCGCGGGATGTGAAGTGCATCGCCCGCTCTCAGCCGCTTCGACGAATTGACAAACAAGGACGCTGGAGTCGTCCTTCAAGAAAGGTGTGGTTCCGTGTCAAGGATGTGCCTGTTGTGCATGCCGCGACAACCTCAGTGGTGTGAAGCCCGGACTTGTCCTTGAAGAGCCGCACTGTTTCCTGTCGGGCGGCCTGGGGACTGGACGGGTTCATGGTCCGGCCTGCACTGCAGGAAGACGCTCACTTATCTCTAAGCTGCAAACCCCGCGGTGGCCGAAGTGTCATGGACCAAGGATGCCGACGTGGCGTGGCAAGCCTGTTGGTCCCGTAATCATGACTAGCTCCGACGAAAAAAGGCGCTTATGTATGGGTCTTCCAGAGGATAACGTTGATGAAAATATGCCCCAGAGGCAATAATAAAATGGTTATTATTATATTTCCTCAATCATGATAAAGGTTTATTATTCATGCTAGAATTGTATTGATGAGAAACTTAAATACATGTGTGGATACATAAACAAATATCGTGTCCCTAGTGAGCCTCTACTAGACTAGCTCGTTGATCAAAGATGGTTAAGGTTTCCTAACCATAGGCATGAGTTATCATTTGATAACGGGATCACATCATTAGGAGAATGATGTGATGGACAAGACCCATACATTAGCTTAGCATATGATCATTCTGTTTATTGCTACTGCTTTTTTAATGTCAAATACATGTTCCTTCGACCATGAGATCATGCAACTCCCGGATACCGGAGGAATACCTCGTGTGCTATCAAAC
This sequence comes from Triticum dicoccoides, assembly GCF_002162155.2. Lineage (NCBI taxonomy): Eukaryota > Viridiplantae > Streptophyta > Magnoliopsida > Poales > Poaceae > Triticum > Triticum dicoccoides. The sequence continues at coordinate 133,451,966 of NC_041385.1, forward strand.
GTCACAACGTGACTGGGTGATCATAAAGATTCTCTATAGGTATCTCCGAAGGTATCTGTTGAGTTGGCGTGAATCAAGAATGGGATTTGTCACTCCGTGTATCGGAGAGGTATCTCTCGGCCCTCTCAGTAATACACATCACAAGAAGCTTGCAAGCAAAGTGACTAAGGAGTTAGTTGCAAGATGATGTATTACAGAACAAGTAAAGAGACTTGATGGTAATGAGATTGAACTAGGTATAGAGATACCAGCGATAGAATCTCGGGCAAGTAACATACCGACAGACAAAGGGAATTACATATGTTGTCATAATGGTTCAACCGATAAAAGATCTTCGTGGAATATGTGAATAAATATGGGCATACATGTCCTGCTATTGGTTATTGACCAGAGAGGTGTCTCAGTCATGACTACATAATTCCCGACCCCGCAGGGTCGCACGCTTAATGTTCGTTGACGCTAGAGTAGTATAGAGATATTTGATGAGTGGTAACCAAATGTTGTTCAGAGTCCCGGATGAGAACCCAGACATCACGAAGAGTCTCGAAATGGTCGAGAGGTAAATATTTATATATTGGAAGTCATATTTTGGGTTTCGAAAAAATGTGCAGTTTTTTCGGTATTGTACCGGGAAGCTTCCAAAAGGTTCCAGAGGATTCCGGAGGGGTCCGAAAGTCCACAAGTGGGTCCACCACGACCCAAGGGCTAGCACGGGCTGCGGGGAGGTGCCCTGGCCTTATTGGGCCTGACGCACTGATGACCCACAAGTATAGGGGATCAATCGTAGTCCTTTTGATAAGTAAGAGTGCCGAACCCAACGAGGAGCAGAAGGAAATGACAAGTGGTTTTCAACAAGGTAATGTCTGCAAGCGCTGAAATTGTAGGTAACAGATAATTTGGTAGTAGGATAATTTGTAACGAGCACGTAACGGTAACAACAAATAATATGCAGCAAGATAGCCCAATCCTTTCGTGGCAAAGGACATGCCAAAACAGTTTCTTATAATAAGCAAAGTGTTCTTGAGGGCACACGGGAATTTCATCTAGTCACTTTCACCATGTTGGCTTGATTTGTGTTCCATACTTTGATAATTTGATATGTGGGTGGATCGTTGCTTAGGTGTCGTTCTTACTTGAACATACCTCCTACTTATGATTAACCCCCTCGCATGCATCCACAACTACGAGAAAAATATTAAGATGGAATCTAACCATAGCATTAAACTTTTGGATCCAAATCGGTCCTTACGAGTTACTTATGAAGTAGTGCATAAACTAGGGTTTAAGCTTTTGTCACTCTAGCAACCAATCATTTGATAACTACTCCACAATGCATTCCCTTAGACCCAAATATGGTGAAGTGTCATGTAGTCGACGTTCACATGACACCACTAAGGGAATCACAACATACATATTATCAAAATATCGAACACATATCAACTTCACATGATTACTTGCAACATGATTTCTCCCGTGAACTCAATAACAAAAGTAACTACTCACAAGTGATAAACATGTTCATGACCAGAGGGTATTAAATAGCATAATGGATCTGAACATATAATCTTTCACCAAATAAATCATATAGTGATCAACTACAAGATGTATAGTCACCCACAGGTACCAATCTGAGATTCCGGTACAAAGATTGAACACAAGAGATGAACTAGGGTTTGAGACGAGATGGTGCTGGTGAAGATGTTGATGAAGATTGGCCTCCCCAAGATGAGAGGGGTTATTGGTGATGATGACGACGATGATTTCTCCCTCCTGGAGGGAAGTTTCCTCGGCGGAATCGGTCCACCGGAGGGCAAAAGTGCTCCTGCCCAAGTTCCGCCTCAAGATGGCAGTGCTCCATCCCAAAAGTCCTCTCCTTATTTTTTTCTAGGTCAAAATGACTTATATACCAGAACAGGGGCACCAAAGGTGGCCCGAGGAGGGCACAACCCACCAGGTTGCGCCTGGGCTCCCTGGCGCGCCCTGGTGGGTTGTGCCCACCTGATGGGCCCCCTCTGGTAGTTATTCGCTCTAATAATTCTTATTTATTCCATAAAAAGTCCTCGTATAGTTTCAGCTCATTTGGAGTTGTGCAAAATAGGTATCCTGATGTAGCTTTTTCAGGTCCAGATTTCCAGCTGCCGGAATTCTCCCTCTTTGTGTGAACCTTGCATATTATGAGAGAAAAGACATTAGAATTACTCCAAAAGGCATTATTATGCATAAAAACATCTATCTATCTATTATATATAAAAAGTTCTTGATGGGGGTAACAAAAAAAAAGATAATTAACTAGAAATTACCACAAAAATCAGAAACATCTAACCTTTCATTTTGTACGTTAAAAAATCATAGCCATTAGATTCACTTTAAAGTTGGAAATTTACCCACCAATGCCATTCTATTAAAATTACCCATTACCTCACCTAAAAAGAAGTCGGCACAAATATCTCTAAAAAGATATCCAAGACAGAATAAAGGAAGCAACCCAATCACGTCCCCTCATCTCAGCTCACCACGGCCTCATAGTAGAGGGAATAACTCATCCATGGGTGAGAACCAAGCTAGGGGTTCTTCTAGGCCGGTGCCGATCGACCTCACCACATCGCCAATCTTCCGCACTCAGTGAACTTGCCATGAACACATGCCTTTCCAGGTTACATGTTACAAGCAGGCTGATAAAAATCAATCTCCAGGGGCTGCACGTGTTTACTTATTTTATTTTGGTCGCCTTCCTTGCATCCCCCGGCTGCGCTGCGCATCAGCCTTCGTCATACGCGATGCAGGATTCTCTATGGACATGGCCTCGATCTGCCCATCTCTCTGTGAAAAGAGAGTGAATCATGCGAGTTTGTAGGCAGGTCCAGGAGAGACGTACAACAGCAGCAGTAGCAATCCATTGCCTTACAGCAAATTAAAGAAGCCAGGCGTCGATGGAGATAAGCATGCGTGTTTGATGACCTTCTTGAATCTATTTTAATTTTGGCTGATTGAACAGATGGATTGTACCAGGCGATACTTGATACATAGAAGTTGGGACCAGCTGCACGTCGGCCTTCATCGTATGCGATGCAGGATTGCCTATGGACTTGGCCTCGATCTGCCCATCTCTGTGT
>NC_041385.1:133455640-133468718 GCF_002162155.2 Triticum dicoccoides
AACAGCAGCAGTAGCAATCCATTGCCTTACAGCAAAGAAGCCAGGCGTCGATGGAGATAAGTATGCGTGTTTGATGACCTTCTTGAATCTATTTTAATTTTGGCTGATTGAACAGATGGATTGTACCAGGCGATACTTGGTACATAGAAGTTGGGACCAGCTGCACGTCGGCCTTCATCGTATGCGATGCAGGATTGCCTATGGACTTGGCCTCCATCTGCCCATCTCTGTGTCAAAAGAGAGCGAATCATGCGATTTCGTAGGCATGTTCAGGAGAGACGTACAGCAGCAGCAGTAGCAATCCACTGCCTTTCAACAAAGAAAACGTATAAGGAGGTGTCTATGGACGTAAGCATATGCATGCTTGATGTACTTCTTTATTCTATTTTAATTTTGGCTGATTGAACAGATGGATTGTACCAGGCCAAAATTGGGTACTTAGAAGTTGGGACGTCATGAACAAGTACGAGATATGGAGAGATGGAGTTCAGACGATCAGAATTTTTCTGGATTATGATGGATAAGGGTGAGTGAATCATATAAATCACATAAGGATGTTCTTTTTCGTTCCTTAAAAGGCCCATAGGAATTTGATCTGTAGAGCCGAGCAAATAAAGTAAACAATCACTAAATCAATCATAATTAGATTATTCTGATTTCTTTCCTTACTATTATTAAGCAACACTCGACTATTCATTAGTTTCCAACATGGTTCATATAATTTGAAGAAATTTGCTTTCACAAGTGAAGATGAAGGATCCCCACGACATGTAGTCTGACACATGCATGTCCTTGCCACTGCGTCCTATATGATACTATTGATTTTCCGGCACGAGTAACATGTACCTTCATTACGTATTAAATAATACAAACTACAAAAATTGATATTTGCACACGACAACATTGGGATGCAACAATATGTTTCTGAGGCAACAAGGAGTTGAGGGATTACTCACAATTCCTCCTACGATTGGCATGCACATGTGTTTATTTCTATGGAGCCTGTAATTCGTGGCTTAGAATCCTACGATTACTATTAGGACTAGCCACAAGAGATTTTTCTGCAAAACTGCTCTTTGGTTTCAGGCTATGTGTCGTAGAATAGTCTTACATAGGTGAGTGTTTCCAGCTGGTGGTAAATCAATCAGCTAGCATGGCAGAAGGCAGCTGTGTATGTACGTGTGAAGGTAACTGCGTATGTACGATCCCCTGGGGGGAAAGAATTCATCCACACCTTTCTTATGAGCTTGGTAACGAGAACTAGATGGGCCAATCTGCCGTTATCCCTGGACGGCGAGGCTTGCACTGCGAAGTTGCGATCGAGTGGACGGCGAGGCATACAGACCATGCAGCTAGACCCATGAAAACTTCAAGCCTTTGGCTCAACACGCTACATCTCCATTGATTTGTGGACGGCAGGAAATCGGATTTCCATCTACAGTAGACGCAGGACGTTTGATGGATGTGCATGCCTGCATATGAGCAAATAGGAAAAACACAAGGGGCTTATTCATCGACTTGATCAACAGTATGCGTGGGGTACGCCATTTGTAGTTTTAGTACTACCTCCATATCAAAATCTAAGACGTTTTGGTAGGCCAAAACGGTACCAAAATATAACTATGGAGGTGATACTTTTTGTACGGGAGCAGTTTTAGTACATTATAATTAAGCGTGTGCTTCCAGTGTTTGCCACTTCTCTGGTCGGCACTGACTCACGTGGGGCAAGCAGCTGGATGCATGCATATGCATAACATAATCGCCGAGGTGACCAGCACATATGCATAACGAAGTCATTCATTTTCTTACCTTCGCATGGAAGTTTTCTACAATTAATTGTTTGATTGTTATCTCACTTGATGTTCAAGCTTATTGTTCTTTCCATAAAATTTTCCTTTATGTCCTAGAATTTTTCACTAATCTAATCAGGATTAGGTATGTAAATGTTTCCAGTACATATCAAGACAGTGGACTCGTATTTGACATCAAATATTCTTCGGTAAGTTTATCTTATAATATTTCAAGGATTATCATCTCATTCTGTTGCCTGGTCAAGATGCTTCCGCTGTGCTTTTTATATTTTCTTATTATTCCTTCTTTTATTAATTGGGTTTGTGCTTTATTATTTTATTATGTATTCTTGGTGATGAGAATGCAGAAGATTGGATTGCAAAGACATCTCAAGTTAGTCTATGGGTAAGATGCACCAAATTTCAACAAACACAGGTCTTAAAATTCAATACATATTTTCTGCTTTCGTACTATAATTCTATCCTACAACTAAATTAAATTAGTAATAGCCAATAGATGATATATATATATATATATATATATATATATATATATATATCATATTTTTACTTGGAAACATTTACTTTGTTCTAGCATTTATTTGTACTCCACCGCTTTAATCAGATTCACAACTATGTGTTTGGGCAAGTCCAAATGGATTTTACCGATATAGATAGAACCTAATAAAAACACTATGTTTTAGATTTATAATGAGTCAATCCTTGATTTTTTGACATTCTAAAGAATTTAAATAGTCGAAAAACATAACTACGTTAGTAGTATGACAATATGAATTATATTTTGAAAAGGAGTTCTTCACTCACAACAAATATTATTACGACGGTAAATGTTTTTTTAATATAAAGCATTCTAGGTATAGCCGATATATGAATGGGTGTTGTAATCCATCTTTATGTTGTTGCGTCACTTATGAATGTGCCAACACGTAGTTATGAATAGTTATTTGATATCACATACACCAAGAATATTTACATTTTTCTTTGTTAATTGACCTTTTAATATAAAAACGATATTACAATAGTATTCGACCTTTGCAAAATTGGACTATTCTTCTTTGTCCTTTGGTTTTGTAGGTTCAGACTTATTCCCTCGGTTGTGTAATTATGATGTACATATGAATAGTCATTATTTTTGGATATGATAGTTGACTTCCATATTATTGCAAATTGACCCATATTATTTTCATGTATGTGTATATTCTCTTTTGTCCATATGACCTTCTCTAAAGGACTTTCCCATTAATAATGCTCAAAATCAAGACATCATTATAATCATTTTTCCTTTGTTTTGTATTTTTTTGTGGCTATAAATATACTTGGTTAATGGTTCAAAGAACAACTTATGATACTAAGATGCATACTTCCATGGTCCTATTGTGTGGGGCTAAGAATTATACAATTAAATTCAGTTAAATAGACTGGCCAAAAGTGATGTGTAGTTTCGAGCTTCTTACATGCCATCCCGACCCTTCCCCATGCAGACTCATAAAGGTGCTTTATTTGAGAAGCTTTTCTTTCTTGCTAGGTAGGTACATCCCGAACAAGATGCAAAGCAAATATCACATACAATAGGGAGTCTAACAACATATATGGCCTGAACTGCAAAATCTCAGTTTGAACCTGTTAGCAAAGATGGATATAGATAAGGTAATGAAGTATTGATATCTCTGCATATTACAGCAAGGTAATTTAATTAATTTATGGCTATACCATCTTCATCTAATTGCTTGCTGTATGCTCGGCAAAGAAGGTATGTAACCTCTATATCAAAGAACCGGCTTCAAGGATATAAAAATGTTTTTCTCATAGTCTAGGATATAAATCAAGATCACTTCCTTTATCTTTCAGTTATGAGTATCTAACATTGAAGATTAAGGTCAGAGATAAAACAACTAGCTCAAACAAACATCATGGTATGTAAGAAAACCCGTCATGAAGATTACATTAGTTTTGTGTGAATTATATCTAAAATATGTCCAATGTTGTACGCTTTTTAGCTTTTAGGATTCATATATTTTCTTATCAAAGAAGGATATTAAATGACTTTGTATATTTACATAATAAGTTGTCTTCTATCCTAATAACAACACTACTCAAGAAAAGTCTTATATTTTTAAATGTCACCAAATGTGCTTTCAATTTTTCTTCAGATAAATAAAATAATATGTTCTAATCATTGAACTTCATAAAAATTCTAGCCCGCGCATCGAGTGAGCCACTTTGCTAGTTATAAATAACAGTAGGTAAACATGATGCAAAATGGACGTATCAACTCCCCCAAGCTTAGACCTCGCTTGTTCTCAAGCGAAAATCGAAATCGAAAAACATGTCCACATGCTTAGAGAGAGAGGTGTCGATGAAAACAAAATACAGACATAGAAGCATCATATAAATTATTATAACAAGAACAAACTTTAATATAAAACTTTTATCATATGCTTCTCATGAATAAGTAACAATTCATCACAACATCGAAGTATAAAGCACAAACTATTAGAAACCAACAAACTATGTTCTCAGTCAACTTTGCTACTATAATTCATTATCTTTTCAGGAAGGGTCAAGTATCAGAGCCTTTAGGCAAGTCCACTTACTCAATCATCATATAGTCTTCTATAATTGCCAACACTCACCGCATACACATGAGCAAAACCTTTCAACCGGACACATAAAAAGATAGGGTCTTATAATTTCGCGTTCCAACATATTCACCTCAAGGATGATGTCAAAAATAATAACTCATGCTACCCATATCCAACTGGATATACGTGCCTAGATCTTTCCTCATCACATGATGCTTGCCAAAAGAGAAAAATAAAAAGGAATAGAGAGAAAAACTTTGACTCTTGCATGAAAGTAAATACATAAAAGTAAAAGATAGGCCCTTCGCAGAGGGAAGCAGAGGTTGCCATGCGCTTTTTGTTTGTATGCTCAATCCCTTAGTGCAAAAGAACGTCACATTATATTGCCCCTTATGATAGCAACCTTTATTATGCAGTCTGTCGCTTTTATTCTTTACCATCACAAGTTACAACGCTTAATTTTCCCTTACACTAAATGATCTAACACTTTTAGAAGCAATTTTTATTGCCTTATTGCACCGATGACAACTTATTTGAAATATCTTACTCAATTCTTAGGTTGGTATGGTGGACTCTTGAAAATAAGATTTGGGTTTTTGGGTTTTTGGATGCACAAGTAGTATCTCTACTTGGTGCGGAATTTTTGGCTAGCAAAGATGGGGGGCAAGCACCACATGTTGAAGGATCTACGACAATATAACTTATATGTGAATATGAACAAACATAAATCATTACGTTGTCTTCCTTGTCCAACGTCAACAATTTTGGCATATAATATTTTGATGGGGGCTCACAATCACAAAAGATTTCCAAGATAGTGTATTTTCATGTGAATCTTCTCTTCCCTTACTAATTCTTTCATGAATTGCATCATTTACCAATGCTATGTTTGTCAATCTCCAATAATTTTTTCTGCTTATACTTTTCCTTATGTGGTGTCATTACTTATCATAAGATTAGCATATGATCCTTTTCATTTATTTTCTCCCTTTTTTTTGTTAAACATGAAAGTAAAGAAAACAAAACTCCAACTAAACTTTATTATATATCTCGCATACGATTACAAAGATATTTCACTAAGCCAACTCCCGAAAAGAAAGGATCAAACTAAATTTTTGTTCATCTAAAGCAAAAGATAACTATGGATAGAACTAAGGTAAATAAAGGCAAAAGATAGTGGAGGTGATATGATACCGGGGCACCTCCCCCAAGCTTGGCGCAAGCCAAGGGGAGTGCCCATACCCGATACTCAATTTTCCTTTGGTGATGAAGAAGGAAGTGGTGGTGATGAAGTAGCATTTTCCAATATAGTCATGAGTAGCTCCCTCAAGCCATGAATCCCTCGAAGGGCCTGATGAAGTAACTCAGTGTTTTTCTCCACTTCAGCCATAATGTGTTTATTCTCCGGACCCCAAGAATTTGTTCCTGCATCACTTCCTATTGGACGAGATATGTCCCAATTGGACGGTATGTGCACACGGGGAGTATTTTTGAACCCATAATTGTGAATCAAATTGTGAAAATTGTTATGATGTAACATGTGTAAAGGCCTCCTTGGTGGGAGTCCTTCATGCACTTCGGGGCTCTCTTGATTGTTTGATGTTCTCATGGCTTGATGAAGATTAGGACGAGTGGAGATGCCAACCAGTGTGCCTCTTTCGAAAGGCGGAGGGTAAACCCCAAGGGGATTTCCTTCATCTTCCTCCATGGCAACTTCTTCAGCTCCTTCTATCCTTAGATCCTCCCAAACCAACCCTGCATCTTCTTCTCCGTTGTTGGAGGGTGAGGAAGACATGATGCTGGCCTTGAAGAATCTATCAGAAAATAGCAAGAAAAGAAAACAGAAGATTTCTCTGTGACACGGTGGTCAATAGGTTTGGGGGGTATATAAAGATTTTTTATCTTGGAAAACAAGAAAACCGAAGAAAAACAGAGTCCGGAAGGTACCGGGGTGGGCACAACCCACCCGGGCGCGCCTGGCTGCTAGGCGCGCCCTGGTGTCTTGTGCCCACCAGGGGTGCCTTCCTGGTTGTTTCTTATTTTCCTAATTTTTGTTATATTCCAAAATAGACAAAACATATTTTTGCAGATTTTTCGGAGTCCGCTTACTTACCGTATCACGTAACTCCTTTTTTTTCATGATTCTAGAGTGTTCCAGAAGGTTTCTTTTATGTGTTCTTCCAGTGTCATAGTTTGGATAATATTGCTTTCAACATTAATGGGCGTACCTGAGATATTATTCGTTGCCCATTAACAACCTTTGAGTTAGTACCTTCGCATTATTTATTTTGATAGCTCCAGATCGATAGACCTCCTTGATAACATAGGGTCCTTCTCATTTGGAGAGGAGTTTTCCTGCAAAGAATCTGAAATGAGAGTTGTACAAAAGTACATATTCTCCAACCTTGAACTCACGATTTTGGATTCTCTTATCATGCCATCTTTTAACTTTTTCTTAAATAACTTTGCATTTTCATAAGTTTGGGTTCTCCATTCATCTAGTTAGCTAATATCAAATAACCTCTTCTCACCACCAAGTTTGAAATCATAGTTGAGTTCTTTAATTGCCCAATAAGCTTTATGTTCTAACTTAAGAGGCAAATGACAAGCTTTTCCATAAACCATTTTATAAGGAGACATACCCATAGGATTTTTATATGCTGTTCTATAAGCCCAAAGTGCATCATCTAATTTCTTAGACCAATTCTTCCAGGACCTATTGATAGCCTTCTGTAAAATTAAATTTATTTCTCTATTGCTAAGTTCAACTTGACCACTAGACTGAGGATGATAGGGTGATGCAATTCTATGGTTAACATCATACTTGGCAAGCATTTTACGGGAAGCACCATGAATAAAGTGTGAACCACCATCAGTCATTAAATATCTAGGGACTCCAAACCTTGGGAAAATAACTTCTTTAAGCATTTTAATAGAGGTGTTGTGATCAACACTACTAGTTGGAATAGCTTCTACCCACTTAGTAACATAATCAACAACAACCAAAATATGAGTATACCCATTAGAGGAAGGAAAATGTCCCATGTAATCAAATCCCCAAACATCAAATGGTTCAATAGCAAGTGAATAATTCATGGGCATTTCTTGACGCTTATCGATATTACCTACTCTTTGACATTCATCACAAGATAAAATGAACTTAGGAGCATCCTTGAAGAGAGTAGGCCAATAAAACCCAGATTGCAATACCTTGTGAGAAGTTCTGTCTCTCGCATGATGTCCTCCATAAGCTTCAGAGTGACATTTCCGTAGGATTTGTTCTTGTTCATGCTCAGGTACACAATGTCTAATAATACCATCTACTCCTTCTTTATAAAGATGTGGGTCATCCCCAAAGTAATGTCTTTGATATCTTTAGGACATGGCATTTTCTCAATTGCATCAACCTTAACTTTGTCCACCTCAATACCTCTTTCAGAAATTTTATGGCTCAAAACAATACCTTCGTTAACCATAAAGTGGCACTGTCGGATCACGGGTTGCGCAGAACCTTGAGAGGTTCGAACTATGGGGTGCGTGCGAAGAACTCGTCCTTCCCAGTCTGCCTGCTCGCTAATATCACGGCCTAGCTCGATGAACTGAATGGAAAGAGACACGACAGTTTACCCAAGTTTGGGCCACCTTGCGGTGTAAGACCCTACTCTTTCTTTGTGGTGGATTGTCCTCGAGGGGCTGAGGATGAACTAGTACAATGGGAGAATAACCTCAGGAGGAGAGGTGTTCCTATGCTCAATTAGCTGGTGGGTGAGAGGATGATCTGAATGATTCGTCCCCCCTCTATGGTGGTGGCTAGGTCCTATTTATAGTGGCCTTGGTCCTCTTCCCAAACGTAGGCGGGAAGGAATCCTACAACGGCCAAATTCGAAGGGGGACAACTAGTACATGCTATCTTGACAAAAGTAGTCTTCGCCTGCAAAAGCCTCTGGTCATCGTGACGCTGTGGTGGGCTCGGCGATGACCTCGGTCCTGTCGTCCTGGTGGTCTTGGTCTTGTTGCAGCGGAATGGAAACCTTTGGCTGATTCCTCGGGACTCCGCGCCTGCGCTTGTGTCACGCCCAATATGCGACCCTATCCTAAAGGAACTCGAAGGTCCCACCAAGGATAGATGATGAGGACATGAATACCTTGGATACGACCAAAAATATTGCATACATGCATATTTGTCAGGTGATTTCTAGTGCAAACTATTCAATAATCTATTTATGTTATCCAGAACAAAAATACTTCACACACTTTTGTGTTTTGTCTAATTGCAGGTGTATGGGACATTCGTACAATTCACATATGAAGATAAGGGAGAAAGAGATGTTTACTTGCTGCTCAAAAAGTTCTCTCATGTCAGTTTTGGGCCAAGAGAAGATAGAGTCCAAGTCTCTCACGTTCTGGATTCAGATTCGAACTGCACAGACATACCTGACTCAAAACGCCAACAACTTTTTCATACGGACTCCGAATTGGGTGATTCGTTTTTTGTTGGAATCTAGATTTTATGCTCTTTCCAGCCCAGTTGGATTCATCTTCAAATTCGTCCGGAGTGTTGAGATATCGATGAAACAATTAGACACTGCAGCAGAATCTGAGTCAAACAACAAGTCCAAAGGTGTTGCATCACCTCCACTTGGGCCCATGAGCCTTGTACGACCTAGGGTTGGTTTTAGGATGCCTTGGGACGTTCTCCCACCTCCTTGGCCGCCACCCCTTCCTCCTATATAAACAGATCCATCTAGTAGCTTTTTCCTTGGGTTTTGTTTAGATTAAAGTTCGCCATAGCTGCAACTTCGCGTTCTTCGTTTGTGTTCAACGACCAGACAAAGGCGTCACAGAACCCCACCTTTGATCAATAAAGCTTTCATCTTATATTCGCAATATCCATATTGCAAAATCAGTTTCTTGCTTGTTCTTCGTTTGCTCGCAGGAAACAGACCCTCGTGGTCAGGTTGATCGTGCTCCGGCATGTTCAATAACCTCTCGGAGTTAGTTTAGCGATTGCTAAGGCGCGACGTCCTCGCACGTTCGTAGTCGGATCGTCAAAGTCGACTTCCACCAAAGCGATATCCATCATCTCATCGAAAGACGGGACACCTTTGCCTCTATCAAGTGGTACCAGTTTTCAGGTTGCTCGGTGAGAATTTCCAGTTTTCCCTAGATTAGATTTATTTTCTTACCTATTGTCCAAGAAAAAGCGACAAAAAAAAGTTAGATCTATTCATCCTTTGTCCAAGCCAGTCTGAGCCTTTGCAATTTTCTTTTCATTGTTTGCATTGTTGAATTATCGGTTGCATCGTCGTGTTGTGTTGCTGGTCTTAGTGTCTAGTTCCTTTAGAGTTTCGAGTTCTGTTCACATTAGTCACGCCGCCGCTGCATCGTTATCCCTTTCGCTGTCCACCACTCATCCATCAATTTTCACCATGTGCTACCCTACGTTCTTTGTCATAATCATAGTTGAGATCGTTCACATCTTCGCTTGATCCAATCTGCATCTTATGTAGTTTGTTTTGGAAAGAGGGAGAGAAAAAAAAGACAGAGAAAAAAAAGAGAAAAAAAGTAAAAAAAAATACAGAGAAAAAAAGAGAGAAAGAAAAAAAAAGTTTGAGGAAAAAAAAGAGAAGAAAAAAAAACATTCAGATCTATCTAAAATCTCGTAGTTGAATTCGGACTGGAATCTGTTTTGTGCACTCTTCAGTAAAACAGGCATAACTTCCTCGCACGATGTTCGTTTTGGCTCCACAAGTACTCAAATAAAACTAGTGACTAGACGCATCTGAATAGTTGCAAAAGCTTGTTCAATATTTGGCACCTGAAAATCGGCTTCTAAATAGGTCTTTTTGCCGTCCGAAGTTTGCGAACACAGCTTGTTCCAGTTTTTCAGGCCAGTTTTAGAATTTTTTGACTCCTCATATCAACTCAGAATTGAGTGATCCTTTCTGCATTGGAAAGCTTGAGTTAGTAGCATTCTTTGAAAAAATAATTATCAGAAAATTGGCTCAAACTTTTCAAGAGGAAAGTTGGAGAGAGAGTTGTTCTATATCCTGCTTGGCAGTTGTTTTTCATCATTATCTTCACTGCCGTTGTGATCTTCACTTATATCTTGCTATCCAGAGCTACTTAGTATCCTTGATTGATGCTAGTTGTGCTACGCCATGACCTCATTAGTGTTCTAGGCTCGCGTATCTAGTCCGGTCTAGCCTAGGACCAGCACAGTACCGTCGTTGAGCGTTTATTCAATATTGCATCTCTGAATTTATTATTGCTAATCTTTTGCTACCATATATAGCCAACCCAACTCCACATATTTCTACACCGTGTATATGTACGTTCCCCTGGCAATCGCTTTACACAATCTTCGGAGTTATTTGACACCGCTGGTTGCCTGTCACCACCTGTCGCATGGTAAGAACTTGTAAGATATTGATATTTGCTTTACTGTGAGCACGTTACAACCACATCCTAGTAGTTCATAGGAACATTATTCTAGAATTTTGTTTCTTGTTTCTACTAATCATGACAGGTTCCGGAGAAAGAAGTTCTTGGACGACGAACACATCTTCACCATCACGAGAGTTGGGACAACACACAGAAGCACACGGTCAGGTTATCTCTTTACCATCATTTGAGGGTAGATTTAATCCTGCTATTTATCTAGCTTGGGAGCTTGAAGTAGAACAAATTTTTAGTTACCATGACTTTTCTGAACTTGAGCGAGTACGAGCTGCCACTAGAGCATTTACCGGTTTTGCTTCTGTTTGGTGGAGTGTGCATTGTAAGAAAAACATTGATAACCAACCCACAACTTGGAAAGATTTGAAACATGTAATGAGACAACATTTTTTCCCTCCTTACTATCGTCGTGAATTGCTTGACAAATTTGAACAATTTAAACAAGGCAATAACACTGTTCATGCTTACTACCAAGAGTTCAAATCTTATATGCATCATTGTGACATAGAAGAATCTGAGGATGATACAATGAATAGATTTTTTGGTGGTTTGAACCATGATATTCAGGCAAGATTTAGGTATATTCCTCATTGCATTACTGGTATGTATGTTCGTGCTTGTACCTTTGAGAGACAGTTACAGGAGGATGCATTGGGTGACTACAACAACTACTATTCCAATTCATGCTCACTACCATCGGTTGATTCCTCCACCGTTGCACCTACTAGAGCAGCCACACCACAGATTGTGAGTGCGGCATCATCTCAAGTGTATGGTACATTGTTATTGTCCATACCGACATCAGCTACGTCTTTGCGACAAGGTAAGAGTAAAGGTACTGATGATATAACTTCACATGAGAATGATGCATCCCTAATTAACTTAAATACATCATGTGTTGAGTTACCTGTTGATTTGAGCACGCCACCTATTTTAGAGAATCATGTTACTATCATGAATGCATCATGTGATCAAACAACTGAAATACCAACAATTTTGAGTGCACCCATTGAATTAACTATTGATGCAAAAGAACCAATGTTTAATCATTTTGATATGACCTCTAATTTTGGTGATGATTCTGTGTCCAATTACTTACTGCATGTTTGCTTATTTAAACATGTTGTAGAATGTAAATTTGATGCAAGTAAGGTATAACACCCACAATGCGGCTATATCTCCCACGTGTCGAAGCACGACTTAGAGGCATAATCGCATTGTGGTTTTGTCGCAAGAAGGGTCATCTTCACACAATCCCATGTAATGAACAAGAATGGGATAAAGAGTTGGCTTACAATCGCCACTTCACACAATGAACATATAATAAATCATACATCATTCAGAGTACACACATAGTCCGACTACGGACGAAGCCAAAAGAAAAGAAGATAACCCAACTGCTAGATCCCCGATCGTCCCGACTGGGCTCCACTACTGATCAACATGAAACGAAACATAGCAACGACCAAGGTCTTCGTTGAGTTCCCATCTGAGCTCGGTTGCATCATCTGCACTAGTATCATCGGCACCTGCAACTGTTGCGATAGTATCTGGTGAGTCACGAGGACTCAGCAATCTCAAAACCCGCGAGATCAAGACTATTTAAGCTTATGGGAAAGGAAGGGGTAAAGTGGTGAGGTTGCAGCAGCGACTAAGCAAATATGGTGGCTAACATACGCAAATAAGAGCGAGAAGAGAGCAAATGGAACGGTCGTGAAGCTAGCAATGATCAAGAAGTGATCTTGAACTCCTACTTACGTCAAACATAACCCAAAACCGTGTTCACTTCCCGGACTCCGCCGGAAAGAGATCATCACGGCTACACACGCGGTTGATGCGTTTTAAAGAGGTCAAGTGTCAAGTTATCTACAACCGGACATTAACAAATTCCCATCTGCCTATAACCGCAGGCACGGCTTTCGAAAGATTATATACCCTGCAGGGGTGTCCCAACTTAGCCCATGACAAGCTCTCACGATCAACGAAGGAATAGACCTTCTCCCAGGAAGACCCGATCAGACTCGGAATCCCGGTTTACAAGACATTTCGACAATGGTAAAACAAGACCAGCAAAGCTGCCTGATGCGCCGACAAATCCCGATAGGAGCTGCACATATCTCGTTCTCAGGGCACACCGGATAAGTCAAGCTACGAGTAAAACCAGCCCTCGAGTTGCCCCGAGGTGGCCCCGCAGGTTGCTCATTTCGGACCAACACTCGAAGGAGC
>NC_041385.1:133469346-133483241 GCF_002162155.2 Triticum dicoccoides
AAAATAAAGATGACCCTTGAGTCTGCAGAACCCAAGGGAAAAAGGCTTAGGTGGCAAATGGTAAAACCAAGGTTGGGCCTTGCTGGAGGAGTTTTATTCAAAGCAAACTGTCAAGGGGGTCCCATAAATCACCCAACCGCGTAAGGAACGCAAAATCCGGGAACATAATACCGATATGACGGAAACTAGGGCGGCAAGAGTGGAACAAAACACCAGGCATAAGGCCGAGTCTTCCACCCTTTACCAAGTATATAGATGCATTAAATAAATAAGAGATATTGTGATATCCCAACATAATCCTGTCCATCATGGAGCAATCTTCAACTTCACCTGCAACTAACAATGCTATAAGAGGGGCTGAGCAAAGCGGTAACATAGCAAATCAACGGTTTGCATAGGAAAGGTGTCAAAGGTTAGAGGCTGACATGGCAATATGGGAGGCATGGTAAACAAGTGATCGGTAGCGCAGCATAGCAATAGAACGAAGCAACTAGCAAGCAAAGATAGAAGTGATATCGAGGGTAAAGGTCATCTTGCCTGAAATCCCGGAAGGAAGAAGAACGAGTCCATGAAGAAGACAAACAGACGTAGTCGAACGAATCCTCACAACTCCGTAACGAAACCGAAGCTAACGAGAGAAGCAAACCAGAAAAGAAGCAAACAACATGGTAAACACACAAGCATAATCATGGCATGATGCACAATCAAGTATGATGCATGTCCGGATTAAAGAGGCATGGCATGGTAATATGCACAAACAACACTACAAGTTAAGTGGATCTCAATATGCAATGAGTTGCATATTGACGAAACACCACATTCAAATATTTAGTTCTCTCTCAGTTAGGTACCCAACAATATTAAATGTTGTTAAACATGGCAAGAGGTGGAGCATAAATAAACTAACTATTTAGGCAAGTTTAAGTGAGGCCGGAGATAACAAACAACAATTCCGGAAAATCCCCATATCATTCAGTAATTTAATGCAACAACAATTTTAAGCATTTAAATGTTGTTATCATGATGCGGATGACATAATCAAGTTTTATGCAATTTTATGAAAACGTTGACATGAGCAAGTTATGAAACATTTGTCGCCATGGCGGAATGAAAAGGGTGCCATGGCGGCGAAACAGAAATGGTGCCACGGCAACATATCCGAAAATGATGCCACGGCAGCATATCCGAAAATGGTGCCACGGCAGCATATCGGTTCCGGTAACTCGATTGAGATACCGATGCAAGAGAGAAGCGTGCGGATGAGCGCAACATGCAAGATGGTGGGGTGCTCCCGGCTTCCGGGTTCCCACGGGATGGCGGCATGGAAACGAGTGACAATTCGGACACGGTGCAAACGGTGCATCTCATTCAACACATGCATTCGGTCCACGACGGTCATTCTTGGCGGTTATACCTTCGAAGCGTGCGTTCGGGGCGGAACGTGTTTCGTAGAGGGAAGTAGTTGTTCACGGCGACAGTAGAGGTACTCGCGATCTTGGCAACGGTAGTCGTACATGTCCGGAGAGGAACTTGTCGCATCCACGGTATTCGGGCGTAGTGGAAGTAGTTGTTCAAGTCCCGTGGATGTTCGGGGCCCACGGGGTCTTCAAGGGTCGACGGTAGTGGTTCACGGACATCGTGGAAGTAGTCGTACACGGGTCTTCGAGCGACGGTAGATGGTACACGTTTTCGTAGATGTACATGTCGGCGGTAGTGGTACTTGGCGAAAATCTGAAGATGGCCTTGGCGGATGCAAGCAGCAGCACAAGGCTGGCAGAGGCAACGCGGGTTCGCGCGGGGCCTGCGGTGGAGGTCAACTCCGACGGGGACGGGCAAGGCGGCGGAGGCCACCCAGATCTGGACGGGGTTAGAGGAAGGCTGCGCTCCCGCGGTTGAAGACGAACGGCGACGGCACGGCACTCTAGGAGGCAGCAGGGCACGGGGACGACAGGGGCGTGGCCGCAGGGCTCGTCCATGGCGTCCCTGACCTTCGGAGCACAGCGGGGCAACAAGGAGGGGTCCGCGGGGACGGAACGAGGCGGTTGGGCGCGCGCAAAGGTGACGGGGCCGCCGGAGTTGGTCTCCAGGTGGCGGCGCAGGAGGCCCGGTGCGGCGTCGGCGAGAGGATGCAGCAGCAGCTGCTGCTGCCGGCGGCGAGGTCGAGGCGGTGCGGCTCCAGGGGCGGCGAGGAGGCCGACGGTGCCATGGTCGTGCGGCCCAGGCGAGCTCGGCGGCCTGGACTTGCTGGACGAAGCGGCGGCGTTGAGGAGGCTGACGGGGCTCCGGCTTGGCCCACTTCTCCGGTGAGGGCGGAGCGCAGGGTCGGGCACTGGAGGTGGGGGGATCGAGCGAAGGGGCGCTCCCTGGCGATGCGTGTTGCGTGGTGGCGGCGCTGGCAGGGAACGAGGGGGATGGATCGAGGGAGAGATCGCTGGGTGCGGCTAGGGTTAGCAGCGGGCATTGCTGCTAGGCCTTGGGCTGGCTGGTCTAGGCTGGTAGGCTTAGGGAGGCCACGGTGGCCTGTGCCGGCTGCTACGAGCAGGCCGAGCTACGGCTGCTCTCCTTCTTCTCCTTTCTCCCAAAAACAGAAAATGTCAAAGAGGAAAAAGGAGAAGAAAGGAAGGTAGCAATAGAATTTGGGCATGGGGATATTTGCAAGTGTGTTATGGTGATTTCCGAAATAAAGAAATATTTAATATAGCTCCCTAAATATTAGGAGGGTATGTTATAAAGAGAAGTCACCATGTGAGTTCCCTCGGTTTAAATGGATCCAAGATCCATACAATTTATTTAGAAGAGTTTTAAAAATTAAATGCATGATGGCATGATGACGTGATGCAATGCTCATGATGCAGAGATGAATGCACGAACGAAACAAAATCACACAACGAATCTCGAAAACCCTGGAAGGCATCTGAAGCTCCGGTCTTGGGGCGTCACATAAGGTTTACTCACCAATGTTGGGATGGTTTAATGATGAATATTGTCAATCTTTTGATAGGAATAAGAGCTTCGCTTATATGTGCAAACTGAGTTGCAATATTTTCATGCCTTCTACTTATGATAATATTTTGGCTTTATATTTTATGATCTATGAAAATTACTCATGTATACATGTGTCATATGTGCAAAAATCAAGGGAAGTAAAAATGGATGACATATACATATACAACGTGTATACCTTGTCTCTTTTATTAGCCACATTTCAGATTAAGCAACGCCGAGGACGGCTTTGTTTTCAAAAAGGGGAGGATGATGAGGACATGAATACCTTGGATACGACCAAAAATATTGCATACATGCATATTTGTCAGGTGATTTCTAGTGCAAACTATTCAATAATCTATTTATGTTATCCAGAACAAAAATACTTCACACACTTTTGTGTCTTGTCTAATTGCAGGTGTATTGGACATTCGTACAATTCACATATGAAGATAAGGGAGAAAGAGATGTTTACTTGCTGCTCAAAAAGTTCTCTCACGTCACTTTTGGGCCAAGAGAAGATAGAGTCCAAGTCTCTCACGTTCTGGATTCAGATTCGGACTGCACAGACATACCTGACTCAACACGCCAACAACTTTTTCATACGGACTCCAAATTGGGTGATTCTTTTTTTGTTGGAATCTAGATTTTGTGCTCTTTCCAGCACAATTGGATTCACCTTCAAATTCGTCCAGAGCGTTGAGATATCGACGAAACAATCAGACGCTGCAGCAGAATCCGAGTCAAACAACAAGTCCAAAGGTGTTGCATCACCTCCACTTGGGCCCATGAGCCTTGTACGACCTAGGGTTGGTTTAGGATGCCTTGGGACGTTATCCCACCTCCTTGGCCGCCACTCCTTCCTCCTATATAAATAGATCCATCTAGTAGCTTTTTCCTTGGGTTTTGTTTAGATTAAAGTTCGCCATAGCTGCAACTTCGCGTACTTCGTTTGTGTTCAATGACCAGACAAAGGCGTCACAGAACCCCACCTTTGATCAATAAAGCTTTCATCTTATATTCACAATATCCAGATTGCAAACTCAGTTTCTTGCTTGTTCTTCGTTTGCTCGCAGGAAACAGACCCTCGTGGTCAGGTTGATCGTGCTCCGGCGTGGTCAATAACCTCTCGGAGTTGGTTTAGCGATTGCTAGGGCGCGACGTCCTCGCACGTTCATAGTCGGATCGTCAAAGTCGACTTCCACCAAAGTGATATCCATCATCTCATCGAAAGACGGGACACCTTTGCCTCTATCAATAGAAGCGCATATTGGAGACGCTTTTGCAAGGTGGATATCATTACATCAACATTACATAATAGATGGGGATACATACAAGAGGCATACAATGCCACACGAATACAACAACATCATACATAAGAGCAACATCCGACTACGGATGAAACACAAACAGAAACTCAAAGGACATCCACCCTGCTAGCCCAAGCTGCCGACCTAGAACCTATCCCCTGATCGAAGAAGAAGTAGAAGAAGAACTCCAAAACAAGCAAACATCGCTCTCGCGTCATGATCATCACATAACCTGTACCTGCAACTGTTGTTGTAGTAATCTGTGAGCCACAAGGACTCAGCAATCCCATTACCATGGGTATCAAGACTAGCAAAGCTTAATGGGTAAGGAAAAGATAAGTGGTGAGGTTGCAGCAGCGACTAAGCAAGTATGGTGGCTAACATACGCAAATAAGAGCGAGAAGAGAAGCAAACGGAATGGTCGTGAAGCTAGCAATGATCAAGAAGTGATCCGGAACTCCTACTTACGTCAAACATAACACAAAGACCGTGTTCACTTCCCGGACTCCGCCGAAAAGAGACCATCACGGGTACACACGCGTTTGATACGTTTTAATTCAGATCTGGTGTCAAGTTCTCTACAACCGGACATTAACAAATTCCCATCTGCCACATAACTGCGGGCACGACTCTTGAAAGTTTATACCCTGCAGGGGTGTCCCAACTTAGCCCATCACAAGCTCTCACGGTCAACGAAGGATATTCCTTCTGCCAGGAAGACCCGATCAGTCTCGGAATCCCGGTTACAAGATATTTCGACAATGGTAAAACAAGACCAGCAAAGCCACCCGATGCGCCGACAAATCCCGATAGGAGTCGCACGTACCTCGTTCTCAGGGCACACCGGATAAGTCAAGCTACGAGTAAAACCAACCCTCAAGTTTCCCCGAGGTGGCCCCGCAGGATGCTCGGTTCGGACCAACACTCGAAGGAGCACTAGCCCAGGGGGTTAAATAAAGATGACCCTCGGGCTCCGGAAACCCAAGGGAAAAAGGCTTAGGTAGGCAAATGGTAAAATCAATGTTGGGCCTTGCTGGAGGAGTTTTATTCAAAGCAAACTGTCAAGGGGGTCCCATAAATCACCCAACCGCGTAAGGAACGCAAAATCAAGGAACATAACACTGGTATGACGGAAACTAGGGCGGCAAGAGTGGAACAAAACACCAAGCATAAGGCCGAGCCTTCCACCCTTTACCAAGTATATAGATGCATTAATTAAATAAGAGACATTGGGATATCCCAACATAACCCTGTCCATCATGGAGCAATCTTCGACTTCACCTGCAACTAACAACGCTATGAGAGGGGTTGAGCAAAGTGGTAACATAGCCAAGCAACGGTTTGCTAGGAAGGATGAAAATGCTAGAGGCTGACATGGCAGTTTGGGAGGCTTGAAGAACAAGTGACAGGTAGCGCAACATAGCGATAGAACGAAGCAACTAGCATAGCAATGATAGTAGTGAGATCCAAGGTGACGGTCATCTTGCCTGAAATCCCACTAGGAAGAAGAACGAGTCCATGAAGAAGATGAAGCCACGAAGACGAACCAAGCGTAGTCGAACGCATCCTCACGATCGCAACGAAACAGGAACTATCGAGAAGAAGCACAACCGGAAAGAAGCAAACAACATAGTAAACAAACAACACATGAACAAGGCATGATGCACAACCAAGTATGATGCATGACAAGGTTAAATGATACTACTCATGGCAGAGGATGATGCATACAAGAGCAACACATCAAAACAAGTTTAAATGAGGCCGGAAACAACATATAACTAATCCGGTAAGTCCTCATATGCAAATTTCGCAATTGGTCCAGAACTGAATAAACCTTATGTTCAAGTTGTTAAACAGCAAGTTAAGATTCACAAAGATGATCTACATGAAATTCTAGTCAAGTTACATATAAAGTTCAATTATTTCGGAGCTACGACCTAGAAGATATGAGCAAAACAAGTTAAACATGGCATTGATGCAAAAGACATTCAAACATCAAGCAAACACTCTCAAAACAAGGATTCAACATGAAAAGATGAAACTACATGCAAATATAAGTAAGTTTCATATAGAGCACACTCCAAATGGAGCAACGGTGCAACACATACACTCCAAACAAGATATAACAACAATCTGTCCAAAACAGCAACTTGGCATCTTGCAAGCATCAAAACAACATGCTACATCACCTCAACATAAATACAAATGGCATGGATGTGATGTACAGATGAAGCATGACAAAACATGAACACTGAGCTATCTCCAGAAAACACTATAACATGCTCAAAAGGACATGGCAAGATTGCAAATAATAACAGTTCATAGACTTGGCAGAAAATCACTGAGCATGACAGAAATAATATCAGGTTGCAATGTTTAGAGCTATCAAACAACATGTTATAGCAAGCTACCATGGAAAAATAGAGCATGGCATGCTAATACTAAAGACAAAGAAGAAAACTCCCTTACTGAACTAATTCCAAAGATCAACAGAAAACATGGTAGGATCCATGCAAACATGGCAAGTGATATGACAGATTCAGAATAACAGTACATGGCAGGAACAACGATAAGTAGTCATGTTGGTGAGCTTGTACCACTCTCCACAGAGCATTTCATGGCATGACAAGGTGACCAACAGTAATATGACATATTTATGACGCTACAAATGGCAATAGCAAGTTCATAGGGTGTATGGATCACTAGCAAAACACATGGCAAAATTGAACTTAATGTTAACAGGCTGGCAACATTATTTAGTAACTTGAGAGCAAGATTACAATAAGCTACATCAGGATATAAATGCAACCAGGGGCATGGATGGATAGAATGACATGTATAACAAAACATTCTTAGTGAACATCTCCAGATTATGTATAGAATGACTTGTAGCAGCAGGTTTACATAGCATCATGATATAACAGATTCATCCTAACAAAACAGTAACAACAAGTAGCCCACTTCACAAGCTTGATGCACTCACCACAAGGCACACAAAAATACATGGATTGCACCATGTAAATATGGCATGAATATGCTCTTAAAACATGTAGACATCATGCTCAAAAGATGCACACACAAAATGCAACGAAAATGACAAAACATCAAGTTATAACAGTTTCAGCAGGTTAACATCAACATGCACTTTTGCAACAGGATTTATGATATCAAAATGCAACCTAAAATGAATGCAAAGCATACTAGCATTTAGAACATGAAGAGCAGAACATGTGCATATCAAGATCATCATCATAGCCTCAACAGGGACAAAGTTGTGGCACTCACGAGATGCACAAATGATGTTAACAATCAGCAGATTCCAGCAGTAAACATCATATAGCACTCTTGCAATGATTATTAGGGCATTAAGATGAACTCAAACAAGCATGGCACAGTGGAATGAAATGTAGAGCATCTCACACTGAACATTTTGATATATTACAAGCACAAAATGGAGCAGCACACAAGAAGTTATGGCATGTCAAAGGGGAAACCAGAATGCAAAATTACGGGGACTTAGTGGAAAAAACCACCTCCCAGATCTGGATCTAGGGTTCACACGGATTTCGAGGTGAGGCGGATCTCGCCGGAGAGCACGTCGGAGAGGAGGGAGACGGCGGTCGGAGCAGCGGGGGAGGGTCACCGGCAAGGCGGGGCGACGGATCCAGTCGGCGGGGTCCTCTGCGGCCGGGATCTCGCCGGATCCAGGCGTGGGCGGCGAGGAGGCGGGTCGGCGGCGACGAGACGGACAGTGCCGGCGAGCGGCGGTGGGCTCCCGCGGGCCGGGAGGGCCCGATCCGGGCCGCGGCGCATGCGGGGAGGAGAGAGGAGGCCGGCAGGCCACGTGGCGCTCTCTGATTCACCAAGGGGACGGCGGCGGACGTGTCCGGCGCCGGGCGGATGTGTCCGGCGCGCGGAGGAAGAAGAAGGCTAGGGTTTGCCCGAAAATTCGGGGGAGGGGACTAATTTATAGGTAGAGGGAGCTAGGAGTGGCCAAATGGGGAGCGGTTTTCGCCCACACGATCGTGATCCAACGACCGAGAGCATGGAGGGGGTTTGGATGGGCTCATGGGCTGTGGTGAAGAGGGGCTGGACTGCAAAGAGAGAGGGGTTTCGGGCTACGCGGTTAACTGTTGGGGCGTCAAACAGACTCCGAATGCGACGAAAATTGACAGGCGGTCTACATACACTAAAACAACACCACACGCCAAGTTTCATCCCATTCCGAGAACGTATTTATCCCGCTCACGAAACAAGGACTGAGAGGTGCGACGGGCGCGTGCGAGTGTGGCTGTGCTCAGAACGGACAACAGAGAGAATCGGGGAACCCAAACGGATGCAAGTTTTGAAAAACATGCAGATGAAATGCAAATGATGACATGGGAAAATGCAACACGCAAGCAAATGACATGGAAACAACGACGAATAGCTGGAAGACACCTGGCGCATCGGATCCGGGGCGTTACAGCTTGCCTCCTTAGCACCAAAGAGGAAACTGGTACACTACACCCACTGGCGCCCGCCTGACCTTGGTATTCATGGCTCACGTCATCTGAACCTTGCGAGGTGAGCCTTGCATAGAGATCTCTGCTCCTCGGGAGCCAGCCTGAGGAGGCTGCCCCTCGAGGAGGTCTTGGTGTCATCCGCCTCGCGCGGCTTGGCCCCTCGCGAGGGTCTTGAGTGGTTGATGCTGAAGCTTGGCCATACCAGGGCGTTGATGGAGCTATGCCGTGGGCCACGGGCAGGCAAGTCTGGGTACCCCCATTCCCAAAATGCCGACAATAGCCCCCAGTCCCAAGGCGCGCTCGAACTTGGTTTCGGGGCGAATCCAAAGGGCAAGTGCGGAGCACCACGGGCCCCAATCGCTTGCGGCCTTGGTCGACACGTGGCAATTGACGGGACATGGGCGCCCCCACCTCCCCATGCAGCCTTGATATCCGCCAGGCGCAACGGTCGCCTATTGCCATTGCAACTCCGTCTTTATTGCTCGCCATGCTCGCCCTTGACACCTCCACCTTCCCGAGAAGGCAAGCCCTTTCTCCCAAGCTCGTTGCCGGCACCAGCCCTCTCTTGCTGCCATGGCTCCATGGTCGAAGAAGAAGAGGGGGAAATCCTGCGCCCCGGCCGAATCTCAGCCTGTCTGGGAGCCTGCCCTTGAGCAGTCGTCGGTGGTTAATCAAGAGGGGTTGGCCAAGGTCCGCTCGACCCTTGCTACTGATTCTAATGACTGGAAGGGACAGTGGTTTGGCCCGCTTCCCGGGCCATGATCGACATGGAAGCCACCGAGATCCCCATCCATCTTCATGCCCTACTGGCTGGCCCTATCCCATTTTCTCCGATTTCTTCAATGCCATACTATCGCATTACCAAGTCTAGGCGTTGCATATGGACCCCAATCCATTGTTCTTCTCGCCATCTTTGCTTTCCTTTGTGAGGCTATGGTGGGCATCGCTCCTTCCGTGGCCCTGTTTCACCATTTCTTCTCGCTCCATCTGATCGACGTCCGCCAGCGCTCAGGGTGCGTGGCCTTCCAGGCCGTAGCGGCGACGGCTGGCTCGGGCATCGACTTCGAGCTCTTTCCAGATCTGAGGGGGTTCCGGAAGTGGTGGGTGTATGTGGACGCCGATGTGCTCAACTCCTTGCTTCTGCTTCCATGGGTGCCAGCCATGCCCAGCTCCGGCTGGGGACATGCGAAGCTCATCGACCATCAGCTTGTTCACGTATGGCGCCGGCTGGTTATGTTGAAGAAGCTTGGGGTGATGGCACCAATGGTGGTGAAGGAGTTCATTCGTGTAACACCCCAAAGAAATTTAACCAGGTTTTAGTTATTAAAATTTTGCCAAGAGTTTAAATTTTTTTGCCTGCAAGAATATCTCTGTTGATTTCAAAACTTTTCTTTTAATATCAAGGAGTTTTTCCCCAAGTGGATCCTTCCAAAACATATTGGACTTATTTTCCCTCTCATTAAAAACAGCTCTCAATCAGTAGATTTATTTATTAAATTATTCCACCCTGAGCTTTATTCATTAAAATGACTTGTTTTAAGTCTTGGAGCTCTTTTTGTACTACAACCAGTTGATAGATTTAACTAAAAATCCAGCCAAAATTTGGAGATGTCATGTGATGTCTCAAAATCACTTTTGTGCAATAATATATTTCATTCATTGCATATTTTGAGTGCTACACATGTTTTTCTTCTCTGGTCCAGTGGACAATTTTGCACTACAACCCTTTTAATTATTTCTTTCTAGCTTCCACCAAAATTATGGGATGTCAGTAGCAGCATATGATTCCATTATATGCAAAAATACAAGGATGTTCTTTGAAAATTTTGAGTAAATCAACCTCATCTTCATTCTGGTCCAACATGATGGTTTGTACAACATCCATATTATTTCTTGCTCTTTGGCCCTTGATTCTTCCTCCTACTTGTAGTCCTCCATGCTAAACCCCTAAGTCCAGGAGCATGCAACCATTGGCATATTTTTGGTTCATGAAATAATGCCATTCACATCCTGTCCAGATTTGAAGTTCTGCAAAACTTGCACTAGCAAGTTTGTGCTTTTCACCAACTAACCTCACCACCCTCTTGTGCATCCAAAGAGACACTGATCTGGAAGAATTGGGCACTCCAAGAAATGCCTAGGTGCCTATGGAATTTTGTCAAACACCTTGAGAGCATGACTAGATTTGGCATGAGTTATGGTTTGCATTGCGGACCTGATTCCCTGCCCCAACAGGCATGTCCACTAGCATCCCAGCTACCCCTAGACTAAACCTGCTAACCCCCAACTCCAACCAAGCCACCTAGCAGGCCATGGCATTTCGTCGAGCAGATGGTGGGCGTGCACTGGACGCGCCCAGAGTGCACGTATTGCACGAGCCGCGCCCGAGCCGACACATCGCGCCCCTGGTTTTGGCCCGCTCTGCAGCGCCACGCCACGCACTACCCTCCTCACAGCAACGCGCCAAGCCGCCCTGGCAGCCTACAACGCCGCCGTCAGAGCCTTGGCGGCACGCCAGCGTCCGCAGCACGCCCCTGCCTCAGTAGGTGCCGACAGGCCGCCAACGCTTGCCACCTGTCTCCTGGAGCAGTGCGAGCTCATCCGCAACCTCGTCCTCTAGCGTGCGTCGCCGCCACGTCGCCCTAGCTACAGCGAGGTGGTTCACCGGCAAGCTTATCCCCGGCCGCCGCGAACCGACTCGGATGTGCTATAAGAGGAGCCCCCGAGCTCAACCCCGCACGCAGGCAGCCTCAGACCATGCCGCTCGTGCCCTCTTAGCCGTAAATCGAAGATGGAGAGTCGTCTTCTTCCTCTCCGGCAACTCCAGCCGCCGCCACTGCCCCGGCCACTCCGGCACCACCTGAGCCTCCCCCTCTCCACTCTCTCCACCAAGAACTCTCCTTCCCTCTCGCGAGTACAACCCCACGCTCAATTTTGGCCGGAGACCACCGCAGCCCCAAACTCACTTTGTCCCCGGAGCCTCCTCCGCCACGTAGCTCACCGCCGGCGACTCCCTCCACCCCGACGACCCTACGACCACCGGGAGGACTGCCTAGGAGTGGCAGATCCATCCCTGCGCTCGGATGCCCGCGAAGAACCGCCGTTCGCCGGCGACGATCGCCGGACGCCCCGCCTCTGCTCGGGCAGAGAAGAGGAGGGAGTGGGGACTGATCAAACCTGACCAGTGGGCCAGGCAGGCCCACTGTCAGTGACGCAGTCCCGCCGCCATGTGTAGTAAGTGAAGGCGCAGTTTCAAAGTACGTCTTCGACGTATGCGTTTATTCGAAACGTTTTTCTTTTCTGTTTTATTTTAATAACAGATTTTTACCAAACTTTGACCTGCTGTATCTTTTTAAATGCAACTCCAAATGAAATAATTATTTTTCCTACCTCTCTCAAATATTGTCTAGTTTATTTTAAGATTTATTTGAAATTTTTTCAAAACAACTTTTTGTGCTGTTTTGTTTTTGTGTGTTAATTCTTATATTTTTTTAAAATAGGATTTTTGAAGAGAGGAGAATTATTTCAAGAGTTTGAAATGCACCCCGCCTTCCCGTGACCTGAAGGCAAGCATTCTGAACCCCGACATAATATTCTCGTGTGTTCGTTGTCACGTTTATAACACCACCTCATTTCGGAGAACTCGTTATTTCATGTGATATGATCATGTGCATGAATGCATATTAATGATTTCCATGCTGTTGGAAATGAGCACACTTGTGATAATAATCATCCTCATGTGCCTTGCATGCATACCGGAAGGAATCTGGGAAAACCTCTGCCTTGGGTAGGCATGAGTTTGTCGCCGGTCTCCGTCGGGACGGTTATGTCTGGTATGGCATTGTAGGGTATAATGAGCGGTGATTCTTTTGGTTGAAATATTTTTGTTATTCATGTCATGCAGGGAAATTTATGAACCTCCTGAGTCAACCGTAGATCGAGTCTTGTTCCAGTAACCCCCATACTTGCTTCGTACTACCACTCATCTCTACAACAAGTAGAGTACTATAACGCCCTCGATGCGGCTATATCTCCCACGTGTCGAAGCACGACTTAGAGGCATAACCGCATTGAAAGCAATGTCGCAAGTGAGGTAATCTTCGCACAACCCATGTAATACATAAGGGAAAAGATACATAGTTGGCTTACATTCGCCACTTCACACAATACATAAATAAACATCCATCATCCAGATTACACTCAAGGTCCGACTACAGAACCAAAATAAAAGAAGACTACCCCAAATGCTACACAGATCCCCGATCGTCCCAACTGGGCACCTCTACTGATCATCTGGAAACGATACATAATAACGACCAAGGGCCTCATCAAATTCCCACTTCAGCTCAATTGCGCCAACTGCGCCAGTATCCACGGCACCTGCATCTGTTTAAGCTCATAGGTAGGAAAGCTGAATCTGTGAGTCACGAGGACTCAGCAATCTCACACCCGCGAGATCAAGACTATTTAAGCTCATAGGTAGGAAAGGTGTAATATGGTGGAGCTGCGGCAAGCACTAAGCAAATATGGTGGCTAACATACGCAAGTGAGAGCGAGAAGAGAAGCAACGCGTCGGTCGAGAAGCTAGAAGTGATCAAGAAGTGATCCTGAATCTACTTACGTCAAGCATAACTCAAACCGTGTTCACTTCCCGGACTCCGCCGAGAAGAGACCATCACGGCTACACACACAGTTGATGTATTTTAAAGAGGTCAAGTGTCAAGTTATCTACAACCGGACATTAACAAATTCCCATCTGCCTCATAACCGCGGGCACGGCTTTCGAAAGATTATATACCCTGCAGGGGTGTCCCAACTCAGCCCATCACAAGCTCTCACGGCCAACGAAGGAATAGACCTTCTCCCGGGAAGACCCAATCAGTCTCGGAATCCCGGTTCGCAAAACATTTCGACAAATGTAAAACAAGACCAGCAAAGCCACCCGAAGTGCCGACAAATCCCGATAGGAGCTGCACATATCTCGTTCTCAGGGCACACCGGATAAGCGAAGCGTACAGGAACCGACGAATCCAAGTTGCCAAGGAATGGTCCCGCACGGTGCTCTAGTTTGGACCAACACTCGAAGGAGCACTGG
>NC_041385.1:133483271-133485103 GCF_002162155.2 Triticum dicoccoides
TCGCGAAAACCCAAGGGAAAAGGGCTTAGGTGGCAAATGGTAAAACCAAGTTTGGGCCTTGCTGGAGGAGTTTTATTCAAAGCGAACTGTTAAGGGGGTCCCATAAATCACCCAACTGTGTAAGGAACGCAAAATCAAGGAACATAACACCGGTATATGGAACTAGGGCGGCAAGAGTGGAACAAGTCACCAGGCATAAGGCCAGGCCTTCCACCCTTTACCAAGTATATAAGGTGCATTAATGTAAACAGGAGATATTGTGATATCCCAAAATAACCAAGTTCCGCCCTGGAACAACCTTCATCTTCACCTGCAGCTAACAATGCTATAAGAGGGGCTGAGCAAAGCGGTGACATAGCCAATCAATGGTTGCTAGGACAGGTTGGTTAGAGGTTTGTCATGGCAATAGGTAGGCATGGTAAACAATGGCAGGAAGAGCTAACAAAGCGATAGAGCGAATACTAGCAAGCAAAGATAGAAATAATTTCGAAGGTATGGTCATCTTGCCTGCAAGGTTCTCAGAGTTGTCGAAGGCTGGATCCTCGTTAGCATACTCAACAGGTTCCTCGTGCATGTACTCGTCTCCCGGCTCTACCCAAAGCAAGAACACAAGAAAGGAACCACAATAAATCATGGTGCAATGCACAAGCAACATGATGCACTACATGTCATGAAATGCGGGATGTGGTATGCAATGCCTATGCGTGCTTCGGAAGGAAAGATGCTGAAAAAGGCATCAACTTGGCAAACCAAGTATGCCGCTGGAAAAATGAGATGATTTCGGTTGAAATCGATATAAAGATCACCGGATTCGGATGCACGGTTTGCAAATGGCAAGCAAGACAAGTATGGCACAAAGCTGCGATTAACAGCACGATGCTACTTAGCATGCAACAATAAACTATGCTACAGCACCCCAACATAAAAACACAACATATGGAGATCATCTACAGGAGATGCTTTACAAAAGAGGAACACTGAGCTACGGCTAAATCACATCATAACAGGTTCAAACAAGCATGGAGAAAGTGCATAAAATTATCAGGTTGGACATGGCATAAACAGCAGCACGAAGCAATGTTCAGAACAGGTTATCAACATGCTACAGGAACTTATAATAGCAAACTAAGACATGGCATGAATCTACTCAAAGCATAGATCAAAAGTCCCTTACTGACCATAATCCAAAAAGGATCAGAAAATATGTTGGCACCCACGTAAACATAGCAAGTTTTGTTAACAGATTTCAGCAAACAAAACATGGCATTAAAATAATTATGAAGGCACCTTCGTGAGCTCGATGCACTCACTACAGAGCATCTCATGATAAACTAAGCATACATCCATCAAGAAGGCAACTCATAGAAGCTATACATGGCAAGAAACAACATCATAGCATATCCGGACCAACTACCACAACCTCGGCCAAATTGAATAACATGTAAACAATCTGCCAGGAAACATTTTGAAGCAAAAGTAGAGCACAAAAATGACATGCTAGACTACTCCATAATTGCAACCAGGACCATGGATGGATAGAGAAACACAATGTTTTCAAAACACCCTTACTGAAGTATCTCAAATTATGCATGGATCTCTCTGTAGCAACATGTTTACATGGCATGAAAATTACAGCAGAACAGGAACTAAAATCAGCATTAACACGAAGCCTAGTTTCCATGCTTGTGCTAGTCACCACATTGATCACAAAATTACATGGTAAGCACCTCTATAAAGAAGACATATCCTAGTTCAAAACACATTTAGGGACCAAGTCCATAGGATGCACACATCAATCATGGCAAAAATGACAAAAGAGCTCGTTCTGATAA
>NC_041385.1:133491354-133494938 GCF_002162155.2 Triticum dicoccoides
AGCTTTATTCATTAAAATGACTTGTTTTAAGTCTTGGAGCTCTTTTTGTACTACAACCAGTTGATAGATTTAACTAAAAATCCAGCCAAAATTTGGAGATGTCATGTGATGTCTCAAAATCACTTTTGTGCAATAATATATTTCATTCATTGCATATTTTGAGTGCTACACATGTTTTTCTTCTCTGGTCCAGTGGACAATTTTGCACTACAACCCTTTTAATTATTTCTTTCTAGCTTCCACCAAAATTATGGGATGTCAGTAGCAGCATATGATTCCATTATATGCAAAAATACAAGGATGTTCTTTGAAAATTTTGGGTGAATCAACCTCATCTTCATTCTGGTCCAACATGATGGTTTGTACATCATCCATATTATTTCTTGCTCTTTGGCCCTTGATTCTTCCTCCTACTTGTAGTCCTCCATGCTAAACCCCTAAGTCCAGGAGCATGCAACCATTGGCATATTTTTGGTTCATGAAATAATGCCATTCACATCCTGTCCAGATTTGAAGTTCTGCAAAACTTGCACTAGCAAGTTTGTGCTTTTCACCAACTAACCTCACCACCCTCTTGTGCATCCAAAGAGACACTGATCTGGAAGAATTGGCCACTCCAAGAAATGCCTAGGTGCCTATGGCATTTTGTCAAACACCTTGAGAGCATGACCAGATTTGGCATGAGTTATGGTTTGCATTGTGGACCTGATTCCCTGCCCCAACAAGCATGTCCACTAGCATCCCAGCTACCCCTAGACTAAACCTGCTAACCCCCAACTCCAACAAAGCCACCTAGCAGGCCATGGCATTTCGTCGAGCAGATGGTGGGCATGCACTGGACGCGCTCAGAGCGCGCGTATTGCACGAGCCGCGCTCGAGCCGACACGTCGCGCCCCTGGTTTTGGCCTGCTCTGCAGCGCCACGCCACGCACTACCCTCCTCACAGCAACGCGCCAAGCCGCCCTGGCAGCCTACAGCGCCGCCGTCAGAGCCTTGGCGGCATGCCGGCGTCCGCAGCGTGCCCCTGCCTCAGTAGGTGCCGACAGGCCGCCAGCGCTTGCCACTTGTCTCCTGGAGCAGTGCGAGCTCATCCGCAGCCTCGTCCTCTAGCGCGCGTCGCCGCCACGTCGCCCTAGCTACAGCGAGGCGGTTCGCCGGCAAGCTTATCCCCGGCCGCCGCGAACCGACTCGGATGTGCTATAAGAGGAGCCCCCGAGCTCAACCCCGCACGCAGGCAGCCTCACACCATTCCGCTCGTGCCCTCTTAGCCGTAAATTGAAGAGGGAGAGTCGTCTTCTTCCTCTCCGGCAACTCCAGCCGCCGCCACTGCCCCGGCCACTCCGACACCACCTGAGCCTCCCCCTCTCCACTCTCTCCACCAAGAACTCTCCTTCCCTCCCGCGAGTACAACCCCACAGTCAATTTTGGCTGGAGACCACCGCAGCCCCAAACTCACTTTGTCCCCGGAGCCTCCTGCGCCGCGGAGCTCGCCGCCGGCGACTCCCTCCACCCCCGGCGACCCTACGACCACCGGGAGGACCGCCTAGGAGTGGCGGATCCATCCTGCGCTCGGATGCCCGCGAAGAACCGCCGTTCGCCCGCGACGATCACCGGACGCCCCGCCTCTGCTCGGGCAGAGAAGAGGAGGGAGTGGGGACTGGTCAAACCTGACTAGTGGGCAGGCAGGCCCACTGTTAGTGACGCAGCCCCACCGTCACGTCTAGTAAGTGAAGGCGCAGTTTCAAAGTACGTCTTCGACGTATGCGTTTATTCGAAACGTTTTTCTTTTCTGTTTTAAATTATTAACAGATTTTGACCAAAGTTTGACCTGATGTATCTTTTTAAGTACAACTCCAAAGGAATTAATTCTTTTTCCTACCTCTCTCAAATATTGTCTAGTTTATTTTAAGATTTATTTGAAATTTTTTCAAAACAACTTTTTGTGCTGTTTTGTTTTTGTGTGTTAATTCTTATATTTTTTTAAAATAGGATTTTTGAAGAGAGGAGAATTATTTCAAGAGTTTGAAATGCACCCCGCCTTCCCGTGACCTGAAGGCAAGCATTCTGAACCCCGGCATAATATTCTCGTGTGTTCGTTGTCACGTTTATAACACCACCTCATTTCGGAGAACTCGTTATTTCATGTGATATGATCATGTGCATGAATGCATATTAATGATTTCCATGCTGTTGGAAATGAGCACACTTGTGATAATAATCATCCTCATGTGCCTTGCATGCATACCGGAAGGAATCTGGGAAAACCTCTGCCTTGGGTAGGCATGAGTTTGTCGCCGGTCTCCGTCGGGACGGTTATGTCTGGTATGGCATTGTAGGGTATAATGAGCGGTGATTCTTTTGGTTGAAATATTTTTGTTATTCATGTCATGCAGGGAAATTTATGAACCTCCTGAGTCAACCGTAGATCGAGTCTTGTTCTAGTAACCCCCATACTTGCTTCGTACTACCACTCATCTCTACAACAAGTAGAGTACTATAACGCCCTCGATGCGGCTATATCTCCCACGTGTCGAAGCACGACTTAGAGGCATAACCGCATTGAAAGCAATGTCGCAAGTGAGGTAATCTTCGCACAACCCATGTAATACATAAGGGAAAAGATACATAGTTGGCTTACATTCGCCACTTCACACAATACATAAATAAACATCCATCATCCAGATTACACTCAAGGTCCGACTACAGAACCAAAATAAAAGAAGACTACCCCAAATGCTACACAGATCCCCGATCGTCCCAACTGGGCACCTCTACTGATCATCTGGAAACGATACATAATAACGACCAAGGGCCTCATCAAATTCCCACTTCAGCTCAATTGCGCCAACTGCGCCAGTATCCACGGCACCTGCATCTGTTTAAGCTCATAGGTAGGAAAGCTGAATCTGTGAGTCACGAGGACTCAGCAATCTCACACCCGCGAGATCAAGACTATTTAAGCTCATAGGTAGGAAAGGTGTAATATGGTGGAGCTGCGGCAAGCACTAAGCAAATATGGTGGCTAACATACGCAAGTGAGAGCGAGAAGAGAAGCAACGCGTCGGTCGAGAAGCTAGAAGTGATCAAGAAGTGATCCTGAATCTACTTACGTCAAGCATAACTCAAACCGTGTTCACTTCCCGGACTCCGCCGAGAAGAGACCATCACGGCTACACACACAGTTGATGTATTTTAAAGAGGTCAAGTGTCAAGTTATCTACAACCGGACATTAACAAATTCCCATCTGCCTCATAACCGCGGGCACGGCTTTCGAAAGATTATATACCCTGCAGGGGTGTCCCAACTCAGCCCATCACAAGCTCTCACGGCCAACGAAGGAATAGACCTTCTCCCGGGAAGACCCAATCAGTCTCGGAATCCCGGTTCGCAAAACATTTCGACAAATGTAAAACAAGACCAGCAAAGCCACCCGAAGTGCCGACAAATCCCGATAGGAGCTGCACATATCTCGTTCTCAGGGCACACCGGATAAGCGAAGCGTACAGGAACCGACGAATCCAAGTTGCCAAGGAATGGTCCCGCACGGTGCTCTAGTTTGGACCAACACTCGAAGGAGCACTGG
>NC_041385.1:133495593-133497425 GCF_002162155.2 Triticum dicoccoides
TCGCGAAAACCCAAGGGAAAAGGGCTTAGGTGGCAAATGGTAAAACCAAGTTTGGGCCTTGCTGGAGGAGTTTTATTCAAAGCGAACTGTTAAGGGGGTCCCATAAATCACCCAACTGTGTAAGGAACGCAAAATCAAGGAACATAACACCGGTATATGGAACTAGGGCGGCAAGAGTGGAACAAGTCACCAGGCATAAGGCCAGGCCTTCCACCCTTTACCAAGTATATAAGGTGCATTAATGTAAACAGGAGATATTGTGATATCCCAAAATAACCAAGTTCCGCCCTGGAACAACCTTCATCTTCACCTGCAGCTAACAATGCTATAAGAGGGGCTGAGCAAAGCGGTGACATAGCCAATCAATGGTTGCTAGGACAGGTTGGTTAGAGGTTTGTCATGGCAATAGGTAGGCATGGTAAACAATGGCAGGAAGAGCTAACAAAGCGATAGAGCGAATACTAGCAAGCAAAGATAGAAATAATTTCGAAGGTATGGTCATCTTGCCTGCAAGGTTCTCAGAGTTGTCGAAGGCTGGATCCTCGTTAGCATACTCAACAGGTTCCTCGTGCATGTACTCGTCTTCCGGCTCTACCCAAAGCAAGAACACAAGAAAGGAACCACAATAAATCATGGTGCAATGCACAAGCAACATGATGCACTACATGTCATGAAATGCGGGATGTGGTATGCAATGCCTATGCGTGCTTCGGAAGGAAAGATGCTGAAAAAGGCATCAACTTGGCAAACCAAGTATGCCTCTGGAAAAATGAGATGATTTCGGTTGAAATCGATATAAAGATCACCGGATTCGGATGCACGGTTTGCAAATGGCAAGCAAGACAAGTATGGCACAAAGCTGCGATTAACAGCACGATGCTACTTAGCATGCAACAATAAACTATGCTACAGCACCCCAACATAAAAACACAACATATGGAGATCATCTACAGGAGATGCTTTACAAAAGAGGAACACTGAGCTACGGCTAAATCACATCATAACAGGTTCAAACAAGCATGGAGAAAGTGCATAAAATTATCAGGTTGGACATGGCATAAACAGCAGCACGAAGCAATGTTCAGAACAGGTTATCAACATGCTACAGGAACTTATAATAGCAAACTAAGACATGGCATGAATCTACTCAAAGCATAGATCAAAAGTCCCTTACTGACCATAATCCAAAAAGGATCAGAAAATATGTTGGCACCCACGTAAACATAGCAAGTTTTGTTAACAGATTTCAGCAAACAAAACATGGCATTAAAATAATTATGAAGGCACCTTCGTGAGCTCGATGCACTCACTACAGAGCATCTCATGATAAACTAAGTATACATCCATCAAGAAGGCAACTCATAGAAGCTATACATGGCAAGAAACAACATCATAGCATATCCGGACCAACTACCACAACCTCGGCCAAATTGAATAACATGTAAACAATCTGCCAGGAAACATTTTGAAGCAAAAGTAGAGCACAAAAATGACATGCTAGACTACTCCATAATTGCAACCAGGACCATGGATGGATAGAGAAACACAATGTTTTCAAAACACCCTTACTGAAGTATCTCAAATTATGCATGGATCTCTCTGTAGCAACATGTTTACATGGCATGAAAATTACAGCAGAACAGGAACTAAAATCAGCATTAACACGAAGCCTAGTTTCCATGCTTGTGCTAGTCACCACATTGATCACAAAATTACATGGTAAGCACCTCTATAAAGAAGACATATCCTAGTTCAAAACACATTTAGGGACCAAGTCCATAGGATGCACACATCAATCATGGCAAAAATGACAAAAGAGCTCGTTCTGATAA
>NC_041385.1:133498485-133499641 GCF_002162155.2 Triticum dicoccoides
GTGCTATACCAGGGCCACTTGGCAAGGCTCGGTCCATTTCGAGAACGTTCAACACCCGCACACAAAAAGAGACAAGAGGGGGTGCGCCGGTGCATGTGTGAGTGTCGGATTGCGAAACGGACAACGGGGAAAATGCTCGGATGCATGAGACGAACACGTATGCAAATGAGATGCACATGATGACATGATATGAGATGCATGACATGAATAAAATGCAAAACAAAAGACAAAACCCAACCACGGAGGGAATATCATATCACATAGCCGAAAATGGCAAGAGTTGGAGTTACAAATATGGAAAGTTACATCCGGGGTGTTACAAGTACGGTTCAGTAAGTTGTCAACCTCTTTCTAGCACACACCGTACAGAGAGGCCATGGTGGAAGATACCGGTTGTAGCTGGTAGGCAGGCCACCTGGTCCGGGGGCATGGGTGTTTCCGGTTGAGACCGAGAGGGAGGCCACCCCTTAGAGCGCGCGATATAAATTTGATCCCATGCTACGCGAGGTTGTAGCCTCCCCACTTACAGTTTGCTTGACAGGTGTCATGGGTGATTCCAGACACGTGTGAGTTAAGCTGGCATGTGCAAGTTAGGTGTGTTTTCAACAAAAAGACCGTAGACGGAATTAGTCCCTATGGACTAAAGGAATTCGTTACTCGTGGGTAAAGAGTACACCCTCTGCAGAGATTAAACCTATTCGAATAGCCGTGTCCATGGTTAAGGACTACAGGCTGGGATGGGTCAAGTGTCGGTCTTAGTGTCGGTCTTCAGAGGAGAAAATGTTAAACCAGAACTGGAAACACAACTTGTGACTTGTGATATTTATGATTATTATTTTATTGTGGACTAACCCGTGATATTATTGGTAGAATATCCCTGCGATGGTTCTACCTCCTGGATATTCACTGTGTTTTCTTTTAAAGCCCTTTATGTGGTGTCGCTCAGACGCCCGACTGTGGCATTTCTTCTAAAGCCCTTTATGTGGTGTCGCTCAGACGCCCGACTGTGGCATTTCTTTTAAAGCCCTTTATGTGGTGTCGCTTAGACGCCCGACTGTGGCATTTCTTTTAAAGCCCTTTATGTGGTGTCGCTCAGACGCCCGACTGTGGCATTTCTTTTAAAGCCCTTTATGTGGTGTCGCTCAGACGCCCGACT
>NC_041385.1:133508207-133509025 GCF_002162155.2 Triticum dicoccoides
ATACATCCATCAAGAAGGCAACTCATAGAAGCTATACATGGCAAGAAACAACATCATAGCATATCCGGACCAACTACCACAACCTCGGCCAAATTGAATAACATGTAAACAATCTGCCAGGAAACATTTTGAAGCAAAAGTAGAGCACAAAAATGACATGCTAGACTACTCCATAATTGCAACCAGGACCATGGATGGATAGAGAAACACAATGTTTTCAAAACACCCTTACTGAAGTATCTCAAATTATGCATGGATCTCTCTGTAGCAACATGTTTACATGGCATGAAAATTACAGCAGAACAGGAACTAAAATCAGCATTAACACGAAGCCTAGTTTCCATGCTTGTGCTAGTCACCACATTGATCACAAAATTACATGGTAAGCACCTCTATAAAGAAGACATATCCTAGTTCAAAACACATTTAGGGACCAAGTCCATAGGATGCACACATCAATCATGGCAAAAATGACAAAAGAGCTCGTTCTGATAAGAATCTGAAACTAACATTATGAAGCCCTCTTCCAACAGCATTTCGGGCATCAAGATGACCTTAAATGTAAATGATGCAATGGAATGAAATGATGTACTCTTCGAGACGAACAATTTGACATATTACACGAACGAAACGGAGCTACGAGTGCGAAGATGTGATGCTATGAAGTTGCAACAAAATTAATGCAGAAAAAGACAGGCGATTTCGGGGGTCGGGGAAAGTCAACCGTGGCGATCTCCAGATCGGATCTGGCCGGAGTTCGAGGTCGCCGGCGTGGGAGCTCGGGCCGGAGGGAGGAGAGGCCGGGGCGCCGGAGGCTC
>NC_041385.1:133512342-133524057 GCF_002162155.2 Triticum dicoccoides
CCATGGGCGGTGAAAGCTGTCAATTTTGGGCCACTGTGCACATCTACGGTAGGGGTCTACCTCCAGAATGCCCCTACAGGTTCACTGGAAGAACAACTTCCTTCGAGCCACAAGCCATCCAGCTAGCTGCTCGAGAGGCTATAGTTCAACTTCGGCAGTTGTCGCCCAGAGTTAACTGTCGCTCATTCTACTACTACCCCAGGCGTGAAGGGTATGGTAGACAACCCCAAGTTGCCAACGGAGATCACGAGGCAGATCTCGCATTGTTGCACCTAGTGCGCTATGTAAGTGCACTAGAGGCACTGTTCGACCAGATCACCATTGATCGGATCGCAGCTCGAGGAGAGCTGGTTCATCGAGCCCCAGCAAGCAGAGAAGACGAGCCCGACGCCGACAACCCAGTCGTGCTGTTCAGACACCCGATCGATACCTTGAGATCAGCTCCAGCCACCAACCGAGATGCTTTGATGACCCCAGAAGTGCTTCGTCGCCTTTTGGGAACACACTCCAACGGGATTGTGGCCAACAATCCCCGCGATGGTCATCATTGTTACCCCGACCCTGCAGTTCCTCCGCCATCTCCGACTAATCCTGGCAGTGAGACACGTGGAGAAGCCTCGACATCCACCAGGCACGCCCGTTTAGACGTAAACGAGGTAGATTAAGCCGTACGAGTAGTACCGAGTTTCAGTGTATCCTCGCTTTGCAATCGTGCGACCTTGTATATAAACGCAGCCTGTCGTTGTGCCTCTGTTTTAATAGTAGCCTTGCGTTTTTTGTCAGCGCCTAGTTGCATATTTTTCGGGCACAGCTACCAAAACCAACCCCGACGACACCCACAGTAACACGTCTCTTTATGAGATATGTGTATCTCTGACACTGACCCGAACTTTAGAGCTAAGCTGGCAAATTTATTACCTTTTACCACGGTAAAATGACCCAACCCCATTTCTATATAAAGGCCACCTCGTGACCTTACCAAGCACCCCACACCTTGTGCACCACCCTCACAACCTTTTTCCTGCCATGACAAGCCCCAGTATTTATCGGAGAACCCCAGATGCAACCCCAGGTAGCTTTGTCAAAATATTGTGGGACTTTACCTGCAGTACCATGGGTTCTACCCAGCCACCCCAGTACGAGCTGTTCAAATCGAGAATCACCCCTTCCACCTCGGAATATTGGGCAGCAGTACACATCCCTCCCGTAGACTCCAATCAAGATCCAACGGAAGTTTCCTTTGTGGGGGAATCTATGCCAACCCCATGCCTTGCCATAGAAGCTGCTGCGAAAGAAGCAATTGCTCGCCTTCGATCCGCAGTACCCTATGCCCGTGAACGAGGATATTATTACTTTCCGAGCCGTGCAGCACCCGGAGGAGTAACATCTTTTCCCGGTGGATGGATTGAGAGAGACCCAGTGCTAGCCAACCTTATCCAGTACATCATCGCTCAAGAGCATTTGAACCAGCGAGTGATGGATTATCTCCAGAGTCTCGCTGATTTGAATCTTCAGATTGCAATCGGTAGACCACTGAGGCCCGACCCGGAGAGACGCATACATCGTCTGGTCAATCCACTTCCTCCAATTGAAGAGGAGTGTATCCCTTTACCAGAGACATTTTATCGGGACCCTGTCCAGTTACCATTTTCATTTTAGACGTCACTCCTGTGTTTATTTTTGCAACATTTATTATTACGTTGTAACTTGTGCATGGTACCTCGAATGTGGGTGACGAGTTGAATATGTAGTTTCTACTAGTATGAGTAGTTTTCTTCGTGATTAACTTGTGTAACCGCGAAAAATCCTAGGATGAGATTTCCTTTCCCTGAGTTGCTGCATCGTTTATTCCCTCACTACATGGATTATTTTTATTCACGCAGCACCACGGCAGCAGACTCACAACCGCTCGAACACATATGGAGTATTTGTTTTTCACATCGACTCTTAGCAAATCTCGAGGACGAGATTTTTTTCTTAAGGGGGGGTAGTAATTGTAACACCCCAAAAAAATTTAACCAGGTTTTAGTTATTAAAATTTTGCCAAGAGTTTAAAATTTTTTGCCTGCAAGAATATCTCTGTTGATTTCAAAACTTTTCTTTTAATATCAAGGAGTTTTTCCCCAAGTGGATCCTTCCAAAACATATGGACTTATTTGCCCTCTCATTAAAAACATCTCTCAATCAGTAGATTTATTTATTAAATTATTTCACCCTAAGCTTTATTCATTAAAATGACTTGTTTTAAGTCTTGGAGCTCTTTTTGTACTACAACCAGTTGATAGATTTAACTAAAAATCCAGCCAAAATTTGGAGATGTCATGTGATGTCTCAAAATCACTTTTGTGCAATAATATATTTCATTCATTGCATATTTTGAGTGCTACACATGTTTTTCTTCTCTGGTCCAGTGGACAATTTTGCACTACAACCCTTTTAATTATTTCTTTCTAGCTTCCACCAAAATTATGGGATGTCAGTAGCAGCATATGATTCCATTATATGCAAAAATACAAGGATGTTCTTTGAAAATTTTGGGTGAATCAACCTCATCTTCATTCTGGTCCAACATGATGGTTTGTACATCATCCATATTATTTCTTGCTCTTTGGCCCTTGATTCTTCCTCCTACTTGTAGTCCTCCATGCTAAACCCCTAAGTCCAGGAGCATGCAACCATTGGCATATTTTTGGTTCATGAAATAATGCCATTCACATCCTGTCCAGATTTGAAGTTCTACAAAACCTGCACTAGCAAGTTTGTGCTTTTCACCAACTAACCTCACCACCCTCTTGTGCATCCAAAGAGACACTGATCTGGAAGAATTGGCCACTCCAAGAAATGCCTAGGTGCCTATGGCATTTTGTCAAACACCTTGAGAGCATGACCAGATTTGGCATGAGTTATGGTTTGCATTGTGGACCTGATTCCCTGCCCCAACAAGCATGTCCACTAGCATCCCAGCTACCCCTAGACTAAACCTGCTAACCCCCAACTCCAACAAAGCCACCTAGCAGGCCATGGCATTTCGTCGAGCAGATGGTGGGCATGCACTGGACGCGCTCAGAGCGCGCGTATTGCACGAGCCGCGCTCGAGCCGACACGTCGCGCCCCTGGTTTTGGCCTGCTCTGCAGCGCCACACCACGCACTACCCTCCTCACAGCAACGCGCCAAGCCGCCCTGGCAGCCTACAGCGCCGCCGTCAGAGCCTTGGCGGCATGCCGGCGTCCGCAGCGTGCCCCTGCCTCAGTAGGTGCCGACAGGCCGCCAGCGCTTGCCACTTGTCTCCTGGAGCAGTGCGAGCTCATCCGCAGCCTCGTCCTCTAGCGCGCGTCGCCGCCACGTCGCCCTAGCTACAGCGAGGCGGTTCGCCGGCAAGCTTATCCCCGGCCGCCGCGAACCGACTCGGATGTGCTATAAGAGGAGCCCCCGAGCTCAACCCCGCACGCAGGCAGCCTCACACCATTCCGCTCGTGCCCTCTTAGCCGTAAATTGAAGAGGGAGAGTCGTCTTCTTCCTCTCCGGCAACTCCAGCCGCCGCCACTGCCCCGGCCACTCCGACACCACCTGAGCCTCCCCCTCTCCACTCTCTCCACCAAGAACTCTCCTTCCCTCCCGCGAGTACAACCCCACACTCAATTTTGGCCGGAGACCACCGCAGCCCCAAACTCACTTTGTCCCCGGAGCCTCCTGCGCCGCGGAGCTCGCCGCCGGCGACTCCCTCCACCCCCGGCGACCCTACGACCACCGGGAGGACCGCCTAGGAGTGGCGGATCCATCCCTGCGCTCGGATGCCCGCGAAGAACCGCCGTTCGCCCGCGACGATCACCGGACGCCCCGCCTCTGCTCGGGCAGAGAAGAGGAGGGAGTGGGGACTGGTCAAACCTGACTAGTGGGCAGGCAGGCCCACTGTTAGTGACGCAGCCCCGCCGTCACGTCTAGTAAGTGAAGGCGCAGTTTCAAAGTACGTCTTCGACGTATGCGTTTATTCGAAACGTTTTTCTTTTCTGTTTTAAATTATTAACAGATTTTGACCAAAGTTTGACCTGATGTATCTTTTTAAGTACAACTCCAAAGGAATTAATTCTTTTTCCTACCTCTCTCAAATATTGTCTAGTTTATTTTAAGATTTATTTGAAAATTTTTCAAAACAACTTTTTGTGCTGTTTTGTTTTTGTGTGTTAATTCTTATATTTTTTTAAAATAGGATTTTTGAAGAGAGGAGAATTATTTCAAGAGTTTGAAATGCACCCCGCCTTCCCGTGACCTGAAGGCAAGCATTCTGAACCCCGGCATAATATTCTCGTGTGTTCGTTGTCACGTTTATAACACCACCTCATTTCGGAGAACTCGTTATTTCATGTGATATGATCATGTGCATGAATGCATATTAATGATTTCCATGCTGTTGGAAATGAGCACACTTGTGATAATAATCATCCTCATGTGCCTTGCATGCATACCGGAAGGAATCCGGGAAAACCTCTGCCTTGGGTAGGCATGAGTTTGTCGCCGGTCTCCATCGGGACGGTTATGTCCGGTATGGCATGGTAGGGTATAATGAGCGGTGATTCTTTTGGTTGAAATATTTTTGTTATTCATGTCATGCAGGGAAATTTATGAACCTCCCGAGTCGACCGTA
The DNA here is from genome assembly GCF_002162155.2 of Triticum dicoccoides. NCBI lineage: Eukaryota > Viridiplantae > Streptophyta > Magnoliopsida > Poales > Poaceae > Triticum > Triticum dicoccoides. Next base: position 133,516,986 of record NC_041385.1, read on the forward strand.
GATCGAGTCTTGTTCCAGTAACCCCCATACTTGCTTCGTACTACCACTCGTCTCTACAACAAGTAGAGTACGGTTCAGTAAGTTGTCAACCTCTTTCTAGCACACACCATACAGAGAGGCCATGGTGGAAGATACCGGTTGTAGCTGATAGGCAGGCCACCTGGTCCGGGGGCATGGGTGTTTCCGGTTGAGACCGAGAGGGAGGCCACCCCTTAGAGCGCGCGATATAAATTTGATTCCATGCTACGCGAGGTTGTAGCCTCCCCACTTAGAGTTTGCTTGACAGGTGTCATGGGTGATTCCAGACACGTGTGAGTTAAGCTGGCGTGTGCAAGTTAGGTGTGTTTTCAACAAAAAGACCGTAGACAGAATTAGTCCCTATGGACTAAAGGAATCTGTTACTCGTGGGTAAAGAGTACACCCTCTGCAGAGATTAAAGCTATTCGAATAGCCGTGTCCATGGTTAAGGATTACAGTCTGGGATGGGTCAAGTGTCGGTCTTAGTGTCGGTCTTCGGAGGAGAAAATGTTAAACCAGAACTGGAAACACAACTTGTGACTTGTGATATTTATGATTATTATTTTGTTGTGGACTAACCCGTGATATTATTGGTATTATCGAATATCCCTGGGATGGTTCTACCTCCTGGATATTCACTGTGTTTTCTTTTAAAGCCCTTTATGTGGTGTCGCTCAGACGCCCGACTGTGGCATTTCTTCTAAAGCCCTTTATGTGGTGTCGCTCAGACGCCCGACTGTGGCATTTCTTTTAAAGCCCTTTATGTGGTGTCGCTCAGACGCCTGACTGTGGCATTTCTTTTAAAGCCCTTTATGTGGTGTCGCTCAGACGCCCAACTGTGGCATTTCTTTTAAAGCCATTTATGTGGTGTCGCTCAGACGCCCGACTGTGGCATTTCTTTTAAAGCCCTTTATGTGGTGTCGCTCAGACGCCCGACTGTGGCATTTCTTTTAAAGCCCTTTATGTGGTGTCGCTCAGACGCCCGACTGTGGCATTTCTTTTAAAGCCCTTTATGTGGTGTCGCTAAGACGCCTGACTGTGGCATTTCTTTTAAAGCCCTTTATGAGGCGTCGCTCCAGACGCCCGATTGGTGCCTTTTATTATTAATATGTTATTGCATCTACATAAATAACCTGCTTACATGCATCAGAGATTTATTTTTGTGACTGACGTCATGCGCATAAATATTTTGGAACATCGTTGTTATTTTATACCCGTGTTCATAATGTTTGCGAGTACATTCAAAGTACTCACTGGCTTGTCCCTGGCTATTGTCTTGGCCAGGTTTCTTGCGCGGAGAGGAGCGATCGTGATGACAGCCCCGGAACCCACGCAATGGTGATAGCAGCCTCGTGAAGATAGGAGTTAACCTGGTCAGCTGTTCCGTGGGAAATGGAGTCCCATAGACACTGATGATTCACAACCCGCTTCCGCCATCAACCACTAGAAACCATTTTTTGTACTCACAGACCAGAATGGTCTTGTACTACATATATTGTATTTTTGCTTGGAATTTCTGTATCAAGTTGGTGCCTCATCAGCTAACAGTTATCCTGGGGCTGATGAGCACAAGGGCCATTTTCTGGGAATTAATACCCGGAGAATCGGTCGCGACAATTCGGTGTCGCATCGCTCCGCTTCAGCGTCATTCTCGACAAATGTGGGCCTTCACCGGCATAAGGGACCCCATGAGGCTCCAGGTGCCTGAGCTTCCTTCCGAGATGCTGCACACGGTGCTCGAGCTCCTGACGAGTGACCCAGCGCCAGCCACGCTTCCTGAGGAGGGCTGCCTCCTGTACCAATGCTCGAACAAGGAGGACTTCGTGAAGGAGAGGCCCCTCTTTGATGAGTGGGGGCTGCGCCTGGTGGGCCTTGAAGGACCTCGCAAGAACCCCATCTTTGTGTCTCCCATGCTCGCCGACCCTATGACACGCGCCCCAGATGTGGATGTGGGGGGGGGGGCAAACACTTCCGGGTTCCGCTGAGGTGACTGCAATGGGAGCTGGCTGATGTCGCTTGAAGCTACGTCGGTATTTCCCCAAAGAGGAAGGGATGATGCAGCACAATGGCGGTAGGTATTTCCCTCAGATATGAAACCAAGATTATCGAACCAGTAGGAGAACCAAGCAACACAACTTAAACAACCCCTGCACACAAATGACAACACCTCACAACCCGACGTGTTAAAGGGGTTGTCAACCCCTTTTAGGTTACGGCGCCTCAAGATAGGCAAAGGACGTGAGGTATATTTGTAGTTGATTGATAGATCAAACGCCAAATAAAATAAATAAGAATAAATTGCAGCAAGGTATTTTTGTATTTTTGGTTTAATAGATCTGAAAATAAACGCAAGGAAAAAGTAGATCGCAAGGAAAATATAAAGAAAGAAGACCCGGGGGCCGTAGGTTTCACTAGTGGCTTCTCTCGAGAAAAATAGCAAACGGTGGGTAAACAAATTACTGTTGGGCAATTGATAGAACTTCAAATAATCATGATGGTATCCAGGCAATGATCATTACATAGGCATCACGTCCAAGATTAGTAGACCGACTCCTGCCTGGATCTACTACTATTACTCCACACATTGACCACTATCCAGCATGCATCTAGTGTATTAAGTCCATGGAAAAACGGAGTAATGCAATAAGAACGATGACATGATGTAGACAAGATCCGTTTATCTATGGCATTAGATATAGATCCCGTGTTTTTATCCTTAGTAGCAACAATACATATGTGTCGGTTCCCTTTCTGTCACTGGGATCAAGCACCGTAAGATCGAACCCACTACTGGGCACCTCTTCCCATTGCAAGATAAATAGATCAAGTTGTCCAAACAAAACCCAAATATCGGAGAAGAAATACGAGGCTATAAGAGATCATGCATATAAGAGATCAAAGAAACTCAAATAAATTTCATGGATATAAAAAGATATAACTGATCATGAACTCGAAGTTCATCGGATCCCAACAAACACACCGCAAAAAGAGTTACATCATATGGATCTCGAAGAGACCATTGTATTGAGAATTCAGCGAGATAGAGAAAGCCATCTAGCTACTAACTACGGACCCAAAGGTCTACAAAGAACTACTCACGCATCATCGGAGAGGCACCAATGGAGGTGGTTAACCCCTCCGTGATGGTGTCTAGATTGGATCTGGTGGTTCTGGACTCTGCGGCGGCTGGATGAATATTTCATCGACTCCCCTAGGGTTCTGGTATTTTTGGGGTATTTATAGAGCAAAGAGGCGGTCCGGGGGGCACCCGAGGTGGGCACAACCCACCAGGGCGCGCCTGGGCCTCCTGGCGCACCCTGGTGGGTTGTCCCCTCCTCGGGACTCCCCCCGGTGCAACCAGGGCCCAACTTCTTCCTTTTGGTCCATAAAAATCATCGTAAAGTTTCGTGGCATTTGGATTCCGTCTGATATTGATTTCCTACGATGTAAAAAACATGCAGAAAACATCAATTGGCACTTGGCACTATGTCAATAGGTTAGTACCAAAAAATGATATAAAATGACTATAAAACATCCAAGATTGATACTAAAACAACATGGAATGATAAAAAATTATAGATATGTTGGAGACGTATCAGCATCCCCAAGCTTAACTCCTACTCGTCTTTGAGTAGGTAAGTGATAAAAACAGAATTTTTGATGTGGAGTGCTGTCTACCATGTCATATCATATTCTTTCCTTTATAGCATGGACAATTGGACTTTTGCGTGATTCAAAGCAATAGTCTAGTTTTGACATAATAATTAAGATACTCAAGCATATCAACAAGCAACCATGTCTTTCAAAATATCAACGCTAAAATAAGTTATCCCTAGCCCATCATGCTCAAACATTGATCCATTCATGAAACACACTGGAATATTAGCTATGCCCAATACTTAAGTACGGTCATATTGCCTCCTAGTTGGTGCTTTTATAAAAGAATATGGAGACTCAATTACAAAAATAAAAATTGCATAAATTAAAAGATAGGCCCTTCATAGAGGGAAGTAGGGATTTGTAGAGGTGCCTGAGCTCAAAGCGCAAAAATTAGAGATAAAAACATTTTGGGAGGTGTATCCATCCCACCAACGAAAACGACTCCAAGTTCCCAACACTTCCCATGCTAGATATGCTGTCGGATGTTGGGTTCCGACAGACCCTTAAGGTTCGAACTCTGGGGTGCGCACGAAGATCTTCCCCCTACCAATCCACGTCCGATTGCCTCGCGAGGATCTGAGCTAAACGATGAACAACTCAAGGGACACAAGATTTATACTGGTTCGGGCCACCATTGTGGTGTAATACCCTACTCCAGTGTGTGGTGTGGTGCATTGCCTCAGGGGGCTGAAGATGAACAATACGAGGGGAAGAACAGCCTCGCGAGAGGTGTTCTTGCGGTGGTGGTTTGCTTGAGAGGGATTCGATCCTCTCTTGGCCCTAGATGATATTCTCGATCTCTCCCTTCTACTGTGGTGGCTATCCCTATATATAGAGGCCCTGGTCCTCTTCCCAAAATATTGAGCGGGAAGGGCGCCAACAATGGCCATTTTGAAGGGGAATATCTAGTACAAGTTATCCTGACTAAAGTTGGTCTTCGACTGCCAAAGGCACTGGCGATGATGCTGCCTTGGGCTCCATGGTGACCTTCATCCTGCCGCTCTGCTGGTCTTGGTCTCATTGCACCGAAATGGTAACCTTTGCCTGATGCCTCGGTTCTCCATGCCTGTGCTTGCCCCCTTTGCACCAAAGAGGAAACAAGGACACTACGCAGGCCGGCGCCCGCCTGGCGCCCGCCTGGTCTTGATCATCACGGCTTGCGTCACGAGTACCTCATGAGGTACCCTTGCCTTGATCTCTCCGCCTCCTCGCGTGCCTGCCTGGAGAGGCCGCTCCCGAGGAAGCCTTGCATCGTCCTCCCCACGAGGCTTGGCCCCTCGCGAGTGTCTTGAGTTTGAGATGATGAAGATGGGCCGTATTGGGACACCACTCGAGCCACGCCGCAGGCCGCAGGCAGGCAAGTTTGGGGACCCTCGTTCCTAGAACCCCGACAGTAGCCTCCGGGCCCAAGGCGCGCTCGGACTTGGCTTAGCAGAGAAGCGAAGGGGGAAGTGCGGAGCGCCACGTGCCCCATTAGCCTGCGACCTTGAGTGCCGCGTGGTGGTTGATTGGACGTGGGCGTCTCCGCTTCCCCACGCTTCCTTGGCAACTACCTGACTTGACAAGTCCCTGCATGCAGAAATGAGTCATGATTACCTGCGATCGTGGAGGCCGATGGTTGGCCTTCTCCGGACTATAAGTACGGACGGGCGAGAGGCCCGCAATTCATCTCTTTCTGCTTCACTCCTTCTTCCTCGCCCCTCCTCCATCTTCACACCAATGGCGCCGATCTGCCGATTCTTAGCAGAAGAGAAAGTTAAGGCCCCCGAGAGGGTCCCGACCCGCTCCCGCCGAAGAAGCGGCCGGTTCCCGGCCACCGCGACGAGGTTGCGTGGCAGGAGACGTCGAGGCCTTGGTACGAGCGGCCACCGCCTGGGTTTCCGCTTACCTTGTACGCTCGGGCCGAGGGACCTAGAGAAGAAGATGCCGAGCGGCACCATCCGCGCCGCCGGCGACGCTGATGAATCACGGTGGTGCGTGTCGTCCCCCTGGAGTCCATGCCGAGGGCTCTTCTCGCGAGCTCGTACTCCACGCCGCCATGCCTCCAAGCTCTTGGATTTACCTTCCTCCCTTCTTCTCCTTTGAGATGCCGCCGAGGGGGCCTCTCGAGCTTTGGCTGCAGCATGCTGACTGCGGTGCCCTGCTACGTCTTGAGCTTGTGTTGGTTTTCCTTGAAGAGGAAAGGGTGATGTACCAATAGTAGCGTAAGTATTTCCCTCAGTTTTTGAGAACCAAGGTATCAATCCAGTAGGAGGATCCTCAAAAGTCCCACGCACCTACACAAACAAACAAAGAACTTGCAACCAACGCAATAAAGGGGTTGTCAATCCCTTCACGGCTACTTGCGAAAGTGAGATCTAATAGAGATAGTATGATAAGATAAATATATTTTTGGTATTTTATAATATAGATGCAAAAAGTAAAGATGCAAATAAAAGTAGATTGGAAGCAAATATGATAAGAGATAGACCCGGGGGCCATAGGTTTCACTAGAGGCTTCTCTCAAGATAGCATAAGTATTACGGTGGGTGAACAAATTACTGTCGAGCAATTGATAGAAAAGAGAATAGTTATGAGATTATCTAGGCATGATCATGTATATAGGCATCACGTCCGCAACAAGTAGACCGACTCCTGCCTGCATCTACTACTATTACCCCACACATCGACCGACTCCTGCCTGCATCTAGAGTATTAAGTTCATAAATAATAGAGTAACGCATTAAGCAAGATGACATGATGTAGAGGGATAAACTCATGCAATATGATATAAACCCCATCTTTTTATCCTCCATGGCAACAATACAATACGTGCCTTGCAACCCTTTCTGTCACTGGGTAAGGACACCGCAAGATTGAACCCAAAGCTAAGCACTTCTCCCATGGCAAGAAAGATCAATCTAGTAGGCCAAACCAAACTGATAATTCGAAGAGACTTGCAAAGATAACTCAATCGTACATAAAAGAATTCCGAGAAGATTCAAATATTATTCATAGATAAACTTGATCATAAACCCATAATTCATCAGATCTCGACAAACACATCGCAAAAAGAGTTTACATCGAGTAGACCTCCAAAAGAGAGGGGGAGAACATTGTATTGAGATCCAAAAAGAGAGAAGAAGCCATCTAGCTAATAACTATGGACCCGAAGGTCTGTGGTAAACTACTCACAACTCATCGGAGGGGCTATGGTGTTGATGTAGAAGCCCTCCATGGTCGATTCCCCCTCCGTCGGAGCGCCGACGAAGGCTCCAAGATGGGATCTCGCGGATACAGAAGGTTACGGCGGTGGAAATTGTGTTTCGGGTGCTCCCTGGATGTTTTTGGGGTATGTAGGCTTATATAGGAGGAAGAAGTACGTTGGTGGCCGCCCGAGGGGCCCATGATCAGG
>NC_041385.1:133524248-133550477 GCF_002162155.2 Triticum dicoccoides
GGGGGGGGGGGCGCCGCCCTACCCTCTCGTGGCCGCCTCGGCTGCTTCTTGACTTGCACTACAAGTCCTCTGGATCACGTTCGTTCCAAAAATCACGCTCCCGAAGGTTTCATTCCGTTTGGACTCCGTTTGATATTCCTTTTCTTCGAAATACTGAAATAGGCAAAAAAATAGCAATACGGGCCGGGCCTCCGGTTAGTAGGTTAGTCCCAAAAATGATATAGATGTGTAAAATAAAGCCCATAAACATCCAAAAGGGGTAATATAATAGCATGGAACAATCAAAAATTATAGATACGTTGAAGACGTATCAAGCATCCCCAAGCTTAATTCCTGCTCGTCCTCGAGTAGGTAAATGATAAAGACATAATTTTTGATGTGGAATGCTACCTAGCATAATTCTCAATGTAATTTCTCTTTAATGTGGCATGAATGTTCAGATCCAAATGATTCAAAATAAAAGTCCATATGGACAAAAGAAATAGCAATACTTCAAGCATACTAATAAAAGCAATCATGTCTTCTCAAAATAACATGGCTAAAGAAAGTTCATCCCTACAAAATCATATAGTTAGGCTATGCTTCATTCTCGTCACATGAAGATGTTCCCAACTTCTGTACCCCCAATGACAAGCCAAGCAATTGTTTCGTACTTAAAGAATCTCAAACACTTTCAACCATCACGCAATACATGAGCGTGAGCCATGGACAAATCACTATGGGTGGAATAGAATAATGATTGGGGATTGTGTGGAGAAGACAAAAAAGGAAAGTCTCACATCAACGAGGATAATCAACGGGCCATGGGAATGCCCATCAATTGATGTCAACATGAGGAGTAGGGATTGCCATGCAACAGATGCACTAGAGCTATAAATGAATGAAAGCTCAACAAAATAAAACTAGTGGGTGTGCATCCAACTTGCTTGCTCACGAAGACCTAGGGCATTTGAGGAAGCCCATCGTAGGAATATACAAGCCAAGTTCTATAATGAAAAATTCCCACTAGTATATGAAAGTGACAACATATGAGACTCTCTACATGAATAAGAAGGTGCTACTTTGAAGCACAATATATGAGACTCACTACATGAAGAACAAGGTGCTACTTTGAAGCACAAGTGTGGAAAAAGAGACACTAGCATTGCCCCTTTATTTCTTTTCTTTTTTTTTATTTTTTTTCTTTGGCCTTCTTTTTTTTCTTTTGGCCTTTTTTTCCTTGTTGGGCAATGCTCTAATAATGATGATCATCACACTTTTATTGATTACAACACATGAATTACAACTCGAAACTAGAACAAGATATGACTCTATATGAATGCGTCCGGCGGTGTACCGGGATGGTGCAATGAATCAAGAGTGACATGTATAAAAAATAATGCATGGTGGCTTTTCCATTAATACAATGTCAACTACATGATCATGCAATGGCAATATGACAAAAGTAATGTATGTCATGATGATGATGAACAGAACGGTGGAAAGTTGCATGGCAATATATCTCGGAATGGCTATGGAAATGCCATAAATAGGTAGGTATGGTGGCTGTTTTGAGGAAGATATAAGGAGGTTTATGTGTGATAGAGCGTATCATATCACGGGGTTTGGATGCACCGGCGAAGTTTGCACCAACTCTCAAAGTGAGAAAGGGCAATGCACGATACCGAAGAGGCTAACAATGATGGAAAGGTAAAAGTGGCGTATAATCCATGGACTCAACATTAGTCATAAGAACTCATATACTTATTGCAAAAATTTAGAAGTCATCAAAAACCAAGCACTACGCGCATACTCCTAGGGGGATAGATTGGTAGGAAAAGACCATCGCTCGTCCCCGACCGCCACTCATAAGGATGCACAAGCCAGGTACACTTCATGCTTCAAATTTGTTACACAACTTTAACCATACGTGCATGATGCGGGACTTGCTAACTTCAACACAAGCATTCTTTAAATTCATAATCACCCAACTAGCATGACTTTAATATCACTACCTCCCTATCTCAAAACAATTATCAAGTATCAAGTTGATCATAGCATCTAATTCACTTCTTATGATAGTTTTTATTATACCCAACTTGGATGCTCATCATTCTAGGACCAACTTATAACCATAGCAAATACCATTCTATTATAAAATACTCTCAAAATAATATAAGTGAAGCATGAGAGATCAAAAATTTCTTCAAAATTAATCCACCGCCGTGCTCTAAGAGATATAAGTGAAGCACTAGAGCAAAAACTATCTAGCTCAAAAGATATAAGTGAAGCACATAGCAAATGCTAATAAATTTCAATCAAATAGGATTCTCCCAAAGGTGTGTTACAACAAGGATGATTGTGGTAAACTAAAAAGCAAAGACTAATATAATACTGGACGCTCCAAGCAAAACACATATCATGTGGCGAATAAAAATATAGCTCCAAGTAAAGTTACCAATGAACGAAGATGAAAGAGGGGATGCCTTCCGGGGGCATCCCCAAGCTTAGGCTCTTGGCTATTCTTGAATATATTGGGGTGCCTTGGGCATCCCCAAGCTTAGGCTTTTGCCACCCTTTATTCTATAATCCATAAAAGCTTTACCCAAAACTTGAAAACTTCACAACACAAAACTCAACAGGAAATCTTATAAGCTCCGTTAGTGAAAGAAAACAAAACCACCACATAAGGTACTGTAATGAACTCATTCTTTATTTATATTGGTGTTAAACCTACTGTATTCCAAGTTCTCTATGGTTCATACCCTTACATACTAGCCATAGGTGCATCAAAATAAGCAAACAACACACGAAAAACAGAATCTGTCAAAAACAGAACAGTCTGTAGAAATCTGTAACTAACGCAAACTTCTGGAACTCTAAAAATCCTACCAAAATAGTACGTACTGGAAAATTTGTTTATTGATCAGCAGCAAAAATAATCAATGAAAAATCTCGTTTCTGTGATTTATTGAATTTTTTCTCGTGAGCGCAAAGTTTCTCTTTTTCAGCAGAATCAAATCAACTATCATCATAGGTTATCCTATAGGTTCTACTTGGCACAAACACTAATTAAAAGGTAAAAACACATCTAAACAGAAAGTAGATGCAAAATTTATTACTAAACAGGAAGAAAAACAAAAAAACATAAAGAAAATTGGGTTGCCTGCCAACTAGCGCTATCGTTTAATGCCCCTAGCTAGGCATAAAAGCGAAGATAGATCTACGTAGTGCCATCTTTGGCACTTGGTTCATAGGTAGCTTGCATGATAGATTCATAAGGTAATTTGAATTTCTTCTTGGGAAGTGTTCCATGCCTTTCTTTAATGGAAATTGGAATCTAATATTCCCTTCCTTCATATCAATAATCGCACCAATCGTTCTAAGGAAAGGTCTACCAAGAATAATAGGGCAAGAAAGATTGCAATCTATATCAAGAACGATAAAATCAACGGGCACAAAATTTCTATTAGCAACAATGAAAACATCATTGATTCTTCCCATTGGCTTTTTAATGGTGGAATCCGCAAGGTGCAAATTTAAAGAGCAATCATCAAGATCATGGAAACCTAGAATATCACATAAAGTTTTCGGAATCGTGGAAACACTAGCAGCCAAATCGCACAAAGCAAAACACTCATAATCTTTAATTTTAATCTTTATAGTAGGTTGCCACTCATCATTAAGTTCTCTAGGTATAGAAACTTCCAAATTAAGTTTTTCATCATAAGATTGCATCAAGGCATCAATGATATGTTTGGTAAAAGCTTTATTTTGACTATAAGCATGTGGAGAATTAACAACGGATTGCAACAAGGAAATACAACCTTCTAAAGAACAATTATCATAATCAAATTCCTTGAAATCCGAGATAGTGGGTTCAATTCTATTTAAAGTCATGACCTCTCCAACCCCACTTTTACCAAATTTAGCATCAAGATCTAAAAACTCCGAATTATTGGGACGCCTTCTAAATAAAGTTGACTCATCTCTAGTCCCGTTATTCTCAAGATTCATATTACAAAACAAAGATCTAAATGGAGACACATCAATAACTTTAAGATCTTCATCATTATTTTCATCTAACTTTTCTGGTTTGGCAGCCATCTTATTGACTAAGGTGGCTTGCTTATCAGAAATTTTGGCTATAGCATTTTCAAGATGGGTAATTTGAGAGTTCACACCATAAAATTATTTATCCATATCATCAAGCTCCTTATTCATAACACTCAAAAAGCCTTTTTGTTCTTTAAGTTCTTTTCTGAAGAAATTATTGTGCTCAAATTGCAAATTCATAAAGCTTCTAATATTGGCTTCAATCTCATCCATCCATCTGAGGAGGTCGGTACTCTTAGGCAAAGTCATAAGGAAAAATAGGCGCACAAGCAAACAGAAAGAGGCAAGCGAAAAGAGAGGAGGAGATTGGGAAAGAGAGGGCGAATAAAACGGCAAGGGTGAAGTGGGGGAGAGGAAAACGAGAGGCAAATGGCAAATAATGTAAATGCGAGGGAGATGAGTTTGTGATGGGTACTTGGCATGTCTTGACTTGAGCGAAGACCTCCCCGGCAACGGCGCCAGAAATCCTTCTTGCTACGTCTTGAGCTTGCGTTGGTTTTCCTTGAAGAGGAAAGGGTGATGCAACAATAGTAGCGTAAGTATTTCCCTCAGTTTTTGAGAACCAAGGTATCAATCCAGTAGGAGGCTCCTCAAAAGTCCCACACACCTACACAAACAAACAAAGAACTCGCAACCAACGCAATAAAGGGGTTGTCAATCCCTTCACGTCCACTTGCGAAAGTGAGATCTAATAGAGATAGTATGATAAGATAAATATATTTTTGGTATTTATAATATAGATGCAAAAAGTAAAGATGCAAATAAAAGTAGATTGGAAGCAAATATGATAAGAGATAGACCCGGGGGCCATAGGTTTCACTAGAGGCTTTTCTCAAGATAGCATAAGTATTACGGTGGGTGAACAAATTACTTTCGAGCAATTGATAGAAAAGCGAATAGTTATGAGATTATCTAGGCATGATAATGTATATAGGCATCACGTCCGCAACAAGTAGACCGACTCCTGCCTGCATCTACTACTATTACTCCACACATCGACCGACTCCTGCCTGCATCTAGAGTATTATGTTCATAAAGAATAGAGTAACGCATTAAGCAAGATGACATGATGTAGAGGGATAAACTCATGCAATATGATCTAAACCCCATCTTTTTAACCTCGATGGCAACAATACAATACATGCCTTGCAACCCTTTCTGTCACTGGGTAAGGACACCGCAAGATTGAACCCAAAGCTAAGCACTTCTCCCATGGCAAGAAAGATCAATCTAGTAGGCCAAACCAAACTAATAATTCGAAGAGACTTGCAAAGATAACTCAATCATACATAAAAGAATTCAGAGAAGATTCATATATTATTCATAGATAAACTTGATCATAAACCCACAATTCATCGGATATCGACAAACACACCGCAAAAAGAGTTTACATCGAATAGATCTCCACAAGAGAGGGGGAGAACATTGTATTGAGATCCAAAAAGAGAGAGGAAGCCATCTAGCTAATAACTATGGACCCGAGGGTCTGTGGTAAACTACTCACAACTCATCGGTGGGGCTATGGTGTTGATGTAGAAGCCCTCCGTGGTCGATTCCCCCTCCGGCGGAGCACCGACGAAGGCTCCAAGATGGGATTTCGCGGATACAGAAGGTTACAGCGGTGGAAATTGTGTTTCGGGTGCTCCCTGGATGTTTTTGGGGTATGTAGGCTTATATCACTACAAAAAAAGACACATCCGTGACATTTTGGGCCGAACGAATTTTTTTCTGTCATCCGTATAACACTTCTATGATGATAATTGTGACAAAACCCGGTATCATCATAGATGTGGTGGGCTCCTACTTCTATGACAAAAAATCATGACAGAAAATGGGCTTTTCGTCCTGGGCGGGCCGGAGACGCAACTGCATGACATTCTTTGGGCTGTCCATGACGGAAAAAACCATGGTAGAAGCGAGGGGGAGGAAAATTTGGGGGAGTTCCCGGTTACGGTGGGAGGTCAGGGGCCGAGCGATGCGCGTTTCTTTCGTACACGTACGCGCGTGTGTGCGAGGCGTTGGCTCTAACTGAACTCGAGCGATTGCACTGCAGGCTACGCGTTACTAAACCCGAGCGATCGATTCCTTCGCTACTGCTGCTAACTGAAGCCGATCGATGCTACCTCTCTGGATGAACAGTGAGCGTTGCCAGGGGGGGGGTTAGATGAACATTGAGTGGTGGGAGTGGATGAACAGGACCCGTGGCGTTGCCTCTGGATGAACAGGACCCCGATCGATCGAGCCGGTTGGGGTTGGATGAACAGGACCCCGTGGAGGGCTGGATGAACAGGACGACCCTGTGGAGGGCTAGATGTGCAGTAGACGGTGGAGGAGTGGATAAACAGTAGCGCGTGGAGGGGTGGTTGAACAGGAGCCCGTGGAGAGGGGTGATTGAACAGTAGCCGGTGCAGTAGCGCGCGGTGGAGGCTGGATGAACAGGAGCGCGTGGATAAACAGTCGCAGGTGGAGGCTGGAGGAGGTCGACGATGGATGAACAGTAGCCCGTGGAGGCTGGAGGAGGTCGGCGGTGGAGATGAACAGTATCCCGTGGAGTCCCGTTTTGCGGTACGCCACACCCCTCCCGATGAACAGGACCCCCATTTCGACTGTAGCGCTCCAACACAAGTCCGTTTCATCCGTTTTGTGGTATGCCACACCCCTCCCGATCAACAGGACCCCCGTTTCGACCGTAGGAGGTCTGTTTCGTCCGTTTTGCGGTATGCCACACCCCTCCCGATCAATAGGACCCCCGTTTCAACCGTAGGAGGTCGGTTTCCTCCGTTTTGTGGTATGCCACACCCCTCCCGATGAACAGGATCCCGTTTCGAACATGGCCGGTCAAACAAAAGGCCGTTTCCTCCGTTCTGCGGTACGCTAGGCCTCATTTCCATCGCCTATTCCGTCCAAGCCCTCCCGATGAACACGACGATGCATTCCGTTCCGACCCAGCCGGTTGGCTCCCCATGAACACGACGATGACGCTGTTTCTCCCTTCTGAACCCAGCCATGTACACGAGCCCTGGCCGTACGTATGGACGAGTAGGTGTTCGAGACCCCCCCCGTATGTACACATACGTGGCCGTATTTTCTTTCTTGCGCACTGGCCGCTGTACGTTCGTGTACATGCTACATGCGCGCCTTTAGTACGATGTACATGCTACGTGCGCGCCTCTACTACGACACATGCGCGCCTCTACTACGACACGTGCACGCCTCTACATCGACCAGTATATATGTACATACACGTTCATGACCAGAATGACAATGCTACGTACACTTCGACCAGGTGGGTCCCGACTATCAGGCACTTCCTTGCGTGCAAAGATGTAGCTGGTGGGTCCGAGCAGTAAGGGGGAAACGTTTTTTTCGTGAAATATGGTGGCCCATCCGATGGGTCCCCGCTGTCAGGTGGAGGAATAATTATTTTACACGTAATAAGGAGGCACTTCCTTGCTGCGGTCGTGGACCCAGCTATCAGCCTCTCCACGTACAGTCCACGTCCAATGGAAGCCGTTCCTGGACCACATTGACCACGCCGCGCCGGGAGCACCAGGGCGGTGGACGACGGCGAGGCCTAGGAAGGGGACAACATGGAGCCAGGGAAGACGCGACAGTGGATGCCCACACGTAGAGGAGTACGAGGGTTCACTGGTTCGCTGCGGTGTGAGGCTGCCATCGCCACAGAATAACAGGGGGTGTGGGTGAGTAGAGGGATGGCCTGGCCAGCGGTGGGAGTAGTAGGCGGCGGTGAGGCCTCCACCGCATCGCAGGCGGCCACGAGAGGCAGGAGCACGAGGCACGACCAGCGCTGGTTTGGGCGGCTGGAGCAAGAAGACCAGAGGTTGAAGAAGCACTACGGCCTTTGGATGGACATCATACGGTCACTGGAGCTAGAATCGTGCATATTGACTAAGCTGACAAAGCCCTCCGTCCCTGCCAACTTAGTAGGTCCACAAGTCAGCCTGCCACTATACTGGTCCCAGCTAACAGGGGGAGTATTAATTTTTTTTGTGCGTAATAAGGAGCAACTTCCTTGTGTGCGAAGATATAGCTGGTGGGTCCAAGCTGTCAGCGGCGATAATGTTTTTTTCACGAACTACAGAGGCCCTTTCGGTGGGTCCCTGATGTCAGGTGGAGGAATCATTATTTTGCGCGTAATAAGGAGGCATTTCCTTGCGTGCGGCCATGGACCCAGCTGTCGGGCTCTCCACGTACAGTCCACTTCATATGCATGTCGGTCGTTGACCACATTGACCAGGCCGCGCCGAGAGCACCAGGGTGGTGGACGACGGTGAGGCCTAGGAAGGGAACGATACGGAGGCAGGGAAGACTCGACAGTTGTTTCCCACGCGGATGGGAGTACGACTGTACGAGGGTTTACTGGTTCGTCTGCCGTTGCCGGAGAATAACAGCAGGTGTGGGTGAGTAGAGAGATGGCTAGGCCAGCGATAGGAGTACGGTGGGGCGGTGAGGCCTGCGCGGCAGCACAGCCGACCGCGGGGAGGAGGGAGCAGGCAGTCCCGCCGGCGCTTGTTTGAGCGGCTGGAGCAGGAAGAGCAGAGATTGAAGAAGCACGACGGCCTTTCGATGGACATCCAACAGTCACTGCTTGTGCGTCAACCTTTTTTTAGGAAAGCCTCAAATCTGTGGAAAACAGCATACAACCCATCTGCCATTTTCTGTAATAATTTACAACCCATTTGCTAATTCTTATGGTTTTTCCCATATTCTTTTTGTTAGCATTACAGCCCATATTGTGGCCACAGTTAAAAAACTATACGAAATTTTGCATATTTCGGTGCGGTCCGAACTGTTTTTAATCTCGAAATTTCGAGTCACATTCAAACTGATTTTAAAAATAAATGCATATCAATATAAAGTCCAACAAATTGTCCACGCATAAAAATCAATGCAATTTAAAATCTCGAAATGAAAAAAAGAAATTTGAAACTAATTGCCAGTTTGATGTGTTTTAAAAATGTACAACCCATTTCTCATTACTGATAGGCATTTTTCTCGGCCAACCGAATGAAGCTCTCCTCGTCTTGAAAGATTTGTAGCCCAACAGGGCTGACAAAGCGACTTACTTGGCAAATCACAAAAAAACTGGGCTGTGGCCGTGGACCCAACTGTCAGCCTCTCCACGTACAGTACTCTTCGGTCGTTGACCACATTGACCACATCGCGCCAAGAGCACCATGGTGGTGGATGACGGCGAGGCCTAGGAAGGGGACGACGCGGAGCCGGGGAAGACGCGGCAGTGGATGCCCACGCGGAGAGGAGTACGAGGGTTCACTGGTTCAGCTGCGGCGTGAGGCTGCCGTCACCGCAGAATAACAGGGGGTGTGGGTGAGTAGGGGGATACCCTGGTCCAATGGTGGGAGTAGTAGGGGGCGGTGAGGCCTCCGCGGCATCACAGCCGGCCACGAGAGGCAGGAGCACGCGGAACGACCGGCGCTGCTTTGGGCGGCTAGAGCAAGAAGTCCAGAGGTTGAAGAAGCACTATGGCCGTTGGATGGACATCGTACGGTCACTGTTGCGAGAATCATTCATATTGACTAAGTTGACAAAGCCCTCCGTCCTCGTTAACTTAGTAGGCCCACAAGTCAGCCAGCCACTATGGTGGTTCCCTGCTAGCAGGGGGTATTCATTTTTTGGTGTGTAATAAAGAGGCACTTCCTTGCGTGCGCAGATATAGCTGGTGGGTCTGACCTGTCAGCGGGGGGAACGTTTTTTTCGCGAAATACAGAAGCCCTTCCCACGTACAGTGCACGTACAGTGCGTGATAAGGAGGAACTTTCCTTTCGTGCGACCATGGACCTCGTGGGTCCCAGCCGTTAGGCTCTCCATGTACAGTCCTCTTCCGATGACTCTCGTATGTTGACCACGCCACGCCGAGCGCACCGAGGCGGTGAACAACGGCGAGGCCCCAGACTGGAATGACCCGGAGATGGGGAAGACACGGTAGTGGAGTCGCAGACGGAGAGGAGTGGGAAACTTGACTGGTTCGGGCGCGGGGTGTCCTACACTCGACAAAGAATAACAGGAGGTGCGGAGTGGAGGGATGGCCTGGCCATCGGCGGGGTAGCGTTTCGCTGAGGAGCGCAAAACAATGCCGCTGGACGCCGAAGGCTGGAGCAGGCGGTTCCGACAGCGCTGGGGGAAGAAGACGAGAGATTGAAGAAGAATGCCGGCCGTTGGATGTAAATCCAACGCATTCTTAGGCTTCGACCTACTGGCCCACATGTCAGCCAGTCCATTTGTTTTTTAGTCCATTTGGTGGGCTGGGTGAAACAATGATGTAGCATCTATGCAGCCCGTTTAAATCCCATTTGCATTTTTCTTGAAATCCGCGGACTTGCTGGGCTGGGTGAAAATATCATGTTGGGCTAGACGGAGAAATGTTATAAAAACATAAACACATGATTGCACGTCAGTAAAATCTTAGCAAGCTTATGTACGCAATCACTAGGAGTTAACTTGCCAAGTTATATATAAAAAATTATTATTATTATTTTGTAAGAACTTTCAACTTACGAAATAAAATATCATTTTAATTTGATGAGTTAATAGTACGTGGGGTATTATTATTTTTTAGGCTAGACGTGGGACAGTTGAGTTGGTTCTAGGGGAAAGTACTGGGAGAAAACTCAGTTTACATCAAAAAAGAAAGTGGGAGAAAATTCAGAGACCTGCTGGGTCCACCTGAGGAGGGGAATATGTTGGGAGGAAGGAGATTCAAAGCACAGCAGCCGAGTGAATTAGTTTTTTTATGGACAAGTGAACTAGTTTACATACATAAGCAAATAGCCACTAAAAAAATCAATCAGGTTAATGGGTTCTTAAAAGAAATATCTCGGACAAAACAGATAATTACGACACATAGGCTAATGCATGAAACACTCAGATGATAAAGGTGCTTATAAACAGATAAAGTACAACATCTAGACCTTCCTGGCACGCTTGATCATGACGCTGCGGCTGTCCGTGTACTCGTCGATTATGGGAAGCAGACACACCCTCATGTCCAAGATCTGCCTGTACATGTCGTAGCATGCGTATGCGTCCTTGGACTCGTAGGTTATGTAGGCTAGATTCAGAGGTACCTCCCACGTGTTCAGGTCATCTTCTTTCATGTTGGCGTATCAGGGGTCGATGATGGTCTCAACGAGGTTAACCATGGAGTCCTTCTCCCGCCCATTGCTAATGATCTTGTATTGCTTCTGGATGTCGACAAGCTTGTTGCACCAAATGGCCGAATCGTCGCGTTCTTCCTTCTCTCCACCGTAGCGAAGGTGTAGTCGGCGCTGCCAATGAAACAGGCAAATGCTCCAGAACCTGGTGCATCCATAGGACTGAGGCGAGGCAGAGCTTCACCGAGTCCGTATCTTTGGCGTACATCACATTCAACTTGGTGTAGCCATAGGACTGAACGGCGAACTCAAAGGGGAACTCCTTGCTGAAGTCCATATCTAGCAGGCTCACCCTCGGATCGCCATTGGAGTCTCTTCGAGTGAACGAGTGTGTAGGCGGCGGCAGCAGTTCATTTTTTAGCTCTTGGGGAATTGGATTCAACAGTAAGCTGAGTGTGTACAGGCGACAACAGTTACTACCCCTCCCTCGTCCGCTGCACGCCCGGCGGAAGATGCACCCTCGACGCATTGAAATGCCTCCATTAAGAAACCTACTCCGGCCACACGTCGGTTCATGAGCGGGTCTGTATTGGTACTGTAATAACAGGAGTTAGTGGTCACTTTACTTAAATTTAATTAGCTTTAATAGAAATTTATACTTAAAACAAGCAATGCATTTGCTCATTCTATCAGTGCCACAGGATCAACATGCACAACAATTAGAATTATTATTCTCAGGACGCACACGATCAGCACATTTGTCGCACTTTCACAAAGATAATACTACCAAGTTTGAACTGTTTGTTATGGTTGTTGTCCTCTGCATCATCATGCCGTGTTTCCCAGCTTGCAAGATTCAGAACCAACAAATAAGATCCAAATAATAAGTACAACAAAGATGCCTACACATCTCATTGATTCTCAACTTGCAAGATTCAGAACCAACAAATAAGATCCAAATAATAAGTACAACAAAGATGCCTACACATCTCATTGGTTCCCAGCTTGCAAGATTCAGAGCCAACAAATAAGATTCAAATAATAAGTACAACAAAGATGCCTACACATCTCACTGATTCCTAGCTTGCAAGATTTAGAACCAACCCATTAGAGCCTTTTGATAAAGTGAATATCGAGATTAAATCCATCTTGGCTAGCCATGTCATACAATTGAAGAACTTGGCGAATGATCTTGACCGTCACAACATCTGTAGTTGAGTATTCCTGTTTGCACAGCATGTTTGCACAACACAAACAAGGAGACATGAGAACATGATTTCGCTTTAATAGCGGCCTCCTTGAACTCAACCTCCAGCTCTACTTGGATGAGGTCTGCCTGGAGTTCCATGATTCAATTCATGTGCCTTTTTCTGTAGTTCACCTGAAATGAAGCAAATATTGCATCATTCAGCTAGCAAGAAGTACTTGCTCTTGTGAGCTGGCAGGTTCTTCTTTAGTAGTTGCACTAAAATTGAGGAACATTAAGGTTGGCTGTCCGGCTCATGTAAGGTGCAACTATAATTTTCTTATCCTTTTGTGCAGTTCCACTAAAATAAAGTGCCATTGTGGTGACAGTGATGACTCCATCTTGCAAAGGCTAATAAAATGTTGCACGAGATTACCGGCAGAACTTGACAGAGATTTTGGAAACTCCAATCACCATTTTGTGGAGTTCCACCAAAATTGAGAGATGTTGCCCACGTGACATTTTAGTTGAACTGCACAAGACACTCATTCCAAAAAAGTGTTTTGTGCAGTTCACCAAAAGGTCACAATAGCAACTAGGTGAAATGGATATCCCTATCTGCACAAAAAGATAGAAAGTAAACAGTTGCTGGTCAATAAGAATATACAAAACATATACAAAATGAAAATAAGCATCTTAATTATGTTCATGGCAATCACGCAAGGACAGTAGAAATTTTAAAAGGTCAGCAATGCTTCATGTTACCAGAAGCATTACAATCAACAATGAGATTCCTCAAATATGGGATTACTTTAATGGTGGCATTGCTTGTTTACCAGACACAATAAATCAATAGCAGCTAAAGAGTTGGTTTAAGGGCATGCGACCGTGGGGACACCAGGACACTCTGCAGCATAAAGGAGCAACTTACTTATCATACTGGGGAAAACATGTGACATTTGTAACACAATTTAATTGCATCTTATCACTGGAGGCATTAGATTAACAATAACACTAGTTAAACATGTCCCTAAGGTAATGATGTGATCGCTTCATTTTACATGCGCCCTTACATTAACAACAACAAAAGGTTGGTATAAGGACATGCAACAGTGGACGCATCAGCACAATGTACCTACAAGGAGGCATAAAGTGGTGATGCCGAGTTTGTTCATGCTATGTGAGGGCAGCAAACCTAATCCTGGAGACCTTGTACTATGTGAGGGCATGGCCAACGGGCCACGCTAGACCGGTGCCCCAGCATACCACGTAGGCTCACAGAGTCCAACTCAGCTAAAGGTGATGCTTGTAGAGGCAAACCACTTCCTGCAGAGGAGTCCGCCTCTTCCCTGACAAAGTGCAGGAGGACCACACTGCTCACACACACGCAAAAGCAAGATGGAGGCTGATGACCGTGGAAAGTTGGATAGAAAAATAATTAAGTGGGGCCAATATAAATCGCATGAGGCAGTTTTGCATTGGGTAGTGCTTGATTGAAGCGATGGTTTCAACTCAGTTTTCTGATGTGCATGGGCGGGGCAGCAGCATGGTGCTGCCCCCATTGTATATGCCCTGAGGGCAGAAATCTAATCCTGGAGACCTTTTACTATGTGAGGGCAGCAAATCTAATCCTGGAGACCTTTTACTATATGAGGGCAGCAAATCTAATCCTGGAGACCTTTTACTATGTGAGGGCAGCAAATCTAATCCTGAGACCTTTTACTATGTGAGGGCAGCAAATCTAATCCTGAGACCTTTTACTATGTGAGGGCAGCAAATCTAATCCTGAAGACCTTTTACTATGTGATGGCAGCAAATCTAATCCTGGACATACTCTATTGACTTTTCCACCAGCCGTCACTTTCTATCCTTTTTCAACCAATAATAGATCTGTTCCTTATCCAGTTTGTACTGCGTTTTCCCATTATTTCCCTTTTCAACCAAGAGACCGGTTGGGTATCCGATCTCTACTACTTTCACCATATTATTTCCTCTTTGAATCAAGTCCTAGATTCATGCTACAACTTTCCCCCTTTCTTCGTTGTTTGAACAAAGCCCTAGATTTGAATGCATGAAGTAGCTTTACCTCTAATAATACTAAAAATTTAGGTGGCTTTGGAAGAGCTGATGGGAGTAGGAAACGATGCACATGCAGACACGTGGGGAGCTGGGGCAGTAGAGCAAGGCCGCTTCCGAAGAACTTATACCTGAGGGTCGCCGGGATGTCGGCGGCGGCAGGTCGGATCTGCGGACAATACGGCAGGGAGGAAGAAGGGTCGGAGGACCTCCCGAGCCGGCGCTGTGTCGGAGAGAACATCACGGGCAGAGGATCGGGCCCCTCCGGCAGTTATGGGTTTCCTCCCTCGGCGGTGATGACCGCGTGAACGATGCACCTTTTAGTCCTCTACACACACCGGCTGAAGGGATCCGACCGGATCTGTGACCAGTGGTGAGCAGAGAGAAAATGTCGCTACCGCTGTCTTGTTTATATCTGGAGAGGATGAGAGAATGAAGAGAGCAACCCTAGTAAAGCAAGCGATCAGGCCCCTACGTCCATATATAGTGGAGTGATTATCTTTTTTCTCTCCACAACAAGCATTTCAATTTGTGTACGTGGCATTAAAGAAAAGAAACTCTCTATTTAAGGTGACTACTGTACGACTCCTACTTACTACTAGTAGTACTACAGTATTGTTCACTTGTGCTCCCCGCCCCTCCATTCATTGAACAACCCCACGGGTGAATAAACATACAGTAAGTACTGTATTTATATAGAACGAACAAGCTCGAACTATTTTCGCGTAGTTAAAAGTTGAGGGCGGGGCTTTTCCTGTGCAGTACGCGCGGCAGTTTTTGGGTAGGCGGTTTGATAGAGAGGCGAGGAGGGTGAGCGAGTGGGGCTGTGCAATTTGACGGCATGTTACTGCTGGAAAGACTTGTGATATGACCACTCACTATAGTTATGAATTACTGGCGCTCCGACCGGGGTGATGCCCCCCTTCCGTTCCGCGCTCTAATCTGGTGCATGACACGTCGACCTGGATGCTGGCTCTCCCACATGTCTGAGTAGTATGAAGGAGCAAAGAATGATGCGGTATATACTAGTACTATACTATGTACTACTCAGGTCGGAGGAGTGCGAACCACGGCAGCCCAGTGAACCAGCAGTGTGAGACACGGTAGCCCAGTGAACCAGTAGTAGAAAACAATGTGGTGATATGGCCATAAAAAACAATGTGCTACGGTCCACACTGTAGCATGTACAGTAACACTCCTCTTTGTTTGGATCCCTGAGTTAGAGCTAGTTTGGGTTGAAATAGCCTCAAATTATCGAAACAAGAGGGGTTAGTTTGAGCTAGTTTGCTCTAACCCAGCTAAAAAAACTAGCCCGGTGGAGAGGTTCTAATTGGGTTAGTTATCCTCGGGCCCACTAAAAGAGAACTAAAAAAATCTCCCCTGCCCGCACCAGATCGCTCCCCCCTCTCGCACGACTCCTCTCTGTTCCCCATAGGGCCGCCCGCCCAAGCACCGCTCGCCCTCTCTCTCCTTCGCCCGCCCTCTCCTTCCGGCCTCCGCCACCCTACTCCGGCCGCCCTCTCCCTCCGGCCTTCGAAGGTTGCCCCGCTCCCCCTTCACCAGTCGTTTTTCTCCCTCTATCGTTCGCGACAGCGGCGCATCTACCAGGGAGGTCGTGAGAGGGGTGAGTTTGTTCATTACTTCTCTGTCTCACGTCCATATCATTGATCTTGCTTGCTCTAGCGCTAATTCTGATTTGGAAAAGTAGATCCTGATCAAACTTGGTATAAATTTGTGGTGCACACATGGAATTGTTTGATGCTGCTTGAGGAGGTAATAAATATTTCTATAGGCCCAAAGATTCAGGTCACCTTTCTATGTATTTCAATTTCAGGCTTGCACTATTTCTAGAGGCCCAAAGATTCAGTTCACCTTTCTAGGCATTTCAATTTTAGTCTTGCATTATTTCTAGAGGCCCAAAGATTCAGTTCACCTTTCTAGGTATTTCACTTTCAGGCTTGCATTATTTCTAGAGGCCCAAAGATTCAGTTCACCTTTCTAGGTATTTCAGTTTGAGGCTTGCATTATTTCTAGAGGCCCAAAGATTCAGTTCACCTTTCTAGGTATTTTAGTTACAGGCTTGCATTATTTCTAGAGGCCCAAAGATTAAGTTCCCAGTCGGCGGCAAGTGGCCCTGCTACCCATGCCGGTGTCGACCTCAACTCGCAAGGGCCGACGTCGGAGGGGTTCCCGGGGCTTGGGCTCTACAAGGCCTTCCTCTAGAGCGACGATGGCGAGCTCCTCCCTCGGTGCGTGAGGGGCTCTGAGCTCCCTCCCTATCGTGAATGCTTCCGTGATGAGTTAGCTCATTCTTTGTTCCATGAAGTGTTTTTTTATTTTGTGAAGCTTGATTGACGACTTGTATGTTTAAGTGGGATATCTCATTTGTACGGACAAAGTAAAAATTATCATGTTTTGCATGCTTGATTTGTATAGATGGTTCGTTTATGTCAATTGTAAGCGGGAGGAGGCCACAGAAGAGCCGGCCACAAATCCGGCAGGAAATAGGGTCCAAAGTAGTCAAATGATTGAGATAGAGCATTTATTGTCAATCTAACCCCGCCATCCATACACCTATTTGGTTTAGAGTTAGTTCAGGGTTAGAATCTAACTCTAACCTCTAACTGAGTTAGAGTACTCCTTGTCTCGGTTCATCGCCATCATACTTTCCCCATTCCTGTGTTTTCAGTATCCTGCGAGTCAAAGAGGCCTTTTTTTGTGGGAAAAATCAAAGAGGCCCTTAGACTGGTTTAGGCCCAATCATTTTTATAAATGTGTTATGTCCAAAATTTAATGAACATGCTCCGGTTTCCATGAAAATAATCCGGTTTCATGTAGTAATTCATTCATTTATTTATTCTTCTGCGGGGGGTTTGCATGTAATTCATGAGGTCTGAAATGTAAAGTACCCCGGCATATGCTCCGAGTCGTGCATGCACTACGACCCAGATGCTCTATGTCCCACATGTCGGTGAATGGGAGCACGTGGAAATAGCCTAGGAGTACATATAGGAGGATAAATGCGTGAAAAAATATGTACTGTGAAGCGTAGCCGCGGTTCGAAAAGGAGACCTAAAGTGATGACAGCTATAGGTCGCATGCACCCAACTAGTGGTACTAGACATACGACTAATTTTTCCCTCAAAAAAAAGAGGCACGAGTGCTCAGTACTCCTATTCTATAAAACACGAGCGAAAGAACTCATCTGACAACAACGTCCGTGCTATAGCTAGCTCTCCTCCCTTGTTTTTCTCTTCTAATTCTAAACTCGGCTGACGCCCGGTGGGCGGGGTGGGTTTGCTCAACTGCGGCCCCACCTCACAGTGAAAACGTTACGACTGGAATAAAAATGCCATATACTCCCTCCGTTCATAAATATAAGCTTTTTTAGATACTATTTCAAATGGAATACAACATACATATGTATGTAGACATAGTTTAGAGTGTAGATTCACTCATTTTGCTCCGTATGTAGTAGTCACTTGCTGAAATCTTTAGTTAGACTTATATTTGGGAACGGAGGGAGTACTATACTAATAAAACATTAAGGCCACGAGGCGATGCAGTGCTGGTTACAGGAGGCAAGAAGAAGAGATGCATCCATCGACTACGTCCACCTCCTCGACTCAGGGCGCCGGCCCACCGAACGACGCCTAAGTAGCAGCGGCTTTCGTGGCCAGGTCGACGTGCTTCTGAACAATGGCGTCCAAAGATTCCAGCCGCTAGAAGAAGGCCAACGTCTTTCTGTCCTCGCTTGCCTTGTAGTGGCCTATGTAGACGATTTCCTCGTAGACGTGGATGTGTAGGTTGACGGTTTCTTGCATGGCGAGGCGCTGCGTGGCGAGCGCGGCCTCGAGGTGCACATTCTTCGTCGCGACCTCCGGAACCTGCAGGGCCACCAGGGCTTGAAAGAGTTCTTCACCATGGAGGCCGATGAGGGTGGAAGGCAATGAGGAGCCTGGGCGCGCGGGCTGGAGCAGTACGGCAAGGTCATCCGTGCGCTTCTTGACGGCGGTGAACTTGCGGATGGAGTTGACCATCATGTCGTCCATGTGAGAGACGAAGCCGGTGTCGGCGAGGGCTACGATGCCTGCGGTCGCCAGCACCGTCTGGAAATGCTGCGCGGTGCGGGGCCGCAGGCCGGCGCCTTGGATGATTTGGCACAGCTGACTGCCGCTCGCGTCCATCGCCTCCATAGGTGCTTGTGGCTTCTGGTCACTTGGTCTTGGATTGGAGTGAGCAGTGTTGCGCAGAGACTTGGGAGTAGATGGATTGGAGTGGTGGGGCGCCTTTATTATATGAGAGTCCAAACTCTGCTGCATTCACATCGTGCTGGCTTTATTCTGCTTCGGCAATTAATTCCCTCTGCATGTAATTGAGGAGGCATCATTGACCGTTCAATGTCTCAGGAACCGCTACCCTCTCCCTCCTTGGCATTCAAGCACCTATGGACCCGTCGACGACGAGGTGCCTATGGTGACTTCGTAAATTTCAAGATGATAGTGCTGTGCGTGTGTGCGTTCATAGGGGTGAGTGTATGCACGTGTATATGAGCGCTTGCGTCTGTACTGTCTCAAAAAAACAACGTAAATGCGTGTCAAAAAGAAACCAGTCAGTATACTCAATATTGTGCACCTCAGAGAGGAAAACGATAGAACCAGTACGTATTTATTTATGGTGCAGATTCACTCATTTTGCTCCATATGTACTCCGTCTCGGTGTAGTCTAGTCACTTGTTGAATTCTCTAGAAGGGCAAATACTCCTTTCTGGTTTATAGGGCTATACTAGCAAGTAGTTGTAGTACAATAGTGGGCTCACATAGCAATTTTATCTCATGCAATGTGCGGTTTGCGCTTGGCTCTTCGCCTCTTCGAGAAGATGAACAATGATGTTACTACTACTGCTTCCACAGTGTTGAATCCACTGCTGCATGTCCGTCCACCGCGAGTGGGACAGATAGCTTGTTGTAGAAGTATACTACTAAGCAAAAGCCTGTCCTCGTTTGCGATCAACCGCGTGCATGGGCGAGGGAGAAGGCGTGTAGTAAAATCAAGCTTCTCCTCGTGCTTATCCTCGTTGTACGAGTTGACGCGACACATCATAGCACTGGCCCCACATGCTTGCCTCTAAACTTGGCTGAAAGACCCGCAGTGTACAATATATTTGCTGCAACCTCTAACATTTACCCACCACAAATTAAAATATATGTGGCTGTATGCATCGTTCTGATGCAAAGGCCGGGAGTCCCCCTTTTTCGAAAAAAACAAATTAAAATATATATTCCTGTCTTGACCAGATGAGCATGCAAACTACAATCACCAGGGTGACAGGTAGGGCTAGAAGACTATTTTAATTTTTTTTTAAAAAACTTCGAGACGACCACATAGCATGAAGCCGACCCGAACGATTTTAAGCTTACAAGCACGGTACACGCTATCCTAGAGTACTCTACACATGAAACTGCCACACGAGCGTCCGGGCTGTGCTTGGCTCTTCGCCTCTTTGGGAAGTCGAACAATGATGGAGTACTACTGCATTGGAGGAGTACTACAGTACGCTTCTGGCCATCTGACACCGATAGAACTGCTGCATGCACTACAAAAAAATACACTTCCGTGATGATACGTGTTTGTCACAATAGGTTGCGTTTTCTGTCATGCATGTACATCCATGACAAATTTATGACAGAATCAAGATAGTCATACCTGTGCTGTCATAGAAGTGTTCCATGACATTACCAAAATTATCATCACGGAAGTGTCCACTTCCATGACAATAAATCGCGCATCACAGAAGTGCTTTCGTCAAGGGTGACCGACACATGGCATCCACCGTAATGGAACGCCGTTAAGCTATCGGGTCCGGTTTTGGATCTGATAACCCGTTAACAGCCCGGGCCAATGGGGATTTTCCACGTGTAAAATCATCATTGGCCGCAGGAAACACGTGTTGCCTCACCGTTGGGACAGATGTCATCCACTCATTGGACAGGAGGCGCCTATGATAGGTCGACACGTGGCATGGCCCAATAGTGGCCCATTCCGGTGAAAAAGGCTGGCCCAGTAAAAATTAGCAGGCCGGCCCATATAAGGCCTACTTGTGTCAGGCCCATTTAAGCCCACGGCCCATACAAGATGTGCCAATTCGGCCCGTCAATGGCCCGTTAAAGATTTGACACCATTGCAGCCCATCGTCAGTTCAAGCCTGTTAACAGCCTTCTATATATTTGGGCTCAATATCGGCCCGATGAGATTTCGGCCTGTTAATGGCCCATTTAATGGATGGGCCAATTTTCAGGATGTACATCTTTCGGCCTTTTAGCGACCCATTTAAATGTTGGGGGCCCGCGTGTGTCTTTCAGCCTGTTGACGACCCATAAATCTGATGCGCCATTTGTAGCCAGACCTGAGTTTCGGCCTTTTAGAGGCCCATTTTAAGTGTTGGGCCAATTTCTGGCCCGGTGTCACTTTCAGCCTATTGGCGGCCCATAAATCAGTTGGGCCATTTGTAGTCGGACCTGAGTTTTGGCCTTTTAGCGACCCATTTAAGTGTTGGGCCAATTCCCGGTCCTGTGTGCCTTTCGGCCTGTTAACGGACCATAAATGAGTTGGGCCATTTGTAAGCGGACCTTAGTTTTGGCCTTTTAACAGCCCATGCCCGTTATGGTCCAATACCAGCACGGTTTCTCTTTCGGCCTGCTAAAGACCCACAACACAGTTAGGCCATTTACAATACGACCTGACTTTCGGCCTCTTAGCGGCCCATGCTCTTCATGGTCCAGTACAAACCCGCTATATCTTTCGGCCTGCTAAAGGCCTACAGTATAGTTGGGCCATATGTAGCCCAAACTTAGTAATGGTCTGTTAACGGCCCATGAAATAAATTGGGGCCACCTGTTGCCCGCTTCGATGTCGGCCTGTTAATGACCTGGGAGGTAAGAGGGCCGACCATTAACTTTCGGCCTAGTAACGGCCCATTAACTTAATGGGCCCACTAAAGTTCGTACATGTCTTTAGGCCAAATTAGATAATTTGAGCCCATTACGACGAGCAATTATGCACAGGACCAAAACCGATCAAGCAAAGGTACGACATACAGGGAATAACGTTGCACATCCAGCATATATTACAGGAAATTACATCCACTGGGCAATCAAAGATTGATGCTAGTGCAAATAAATGAGCAGAACCTAACCATCTATAATGCCACAATTTGCAACCTTAGCACAGATGACGCCCATAAGCATGTGGGCAAGTTCTTGCTGCTTTGCTACACTGTCTCTAAAAACATTGATCAATTGTTGTGTCGCACGACTCTACACCTCTAATTCATCCACCATTTCCATCATTGCTTCAGCCAATAATTGGTTGACAAACATACATTTATTCTGTTGCATTCGAGAAAGAGGGTACTGAACAGATTCAGATGGCGATTTTGGCAGGCTTGTATTATTAATAGTGGAGAGTGTCTCGACCACTGCATCATAAGATAAATTAGGACGGGAACCAAACAGATTAATCATAAGTTATTGCCATATTACCTGGCCTAGATTTACTGGAAAGAAACAATGGGGTTGCCTTGCTGTTTTCAGAGTTTGTCTTCTTATCTTCAGCAACCTGCACAAAATTAACACACTAGCATTGCTATCATTGGCCAAGCCAGATAATAGGAAAGCAACATTGACACAACAAACGTTTGGGCAACTAGCCTACACCAAATTAACACAATATGGCACAGCTATCATCAGCCAGGTAAGGTAGTACGAAAGCAACATTGACACAATGAATGAATGAGCAACCAGAGAAGCACTACAATTCAGTAATGTGCGTGATATGAGATATTACATTCATGAAACTCAGTATGCAAAACTACCAGGCAGTTTTCCTTACAAAAATCAACATTGGCGCCTTTAACATTTTGCTACAACTAATTTTAGATCAGATAAAGGTTAGATTCACGCCGATTAACAAAATACATGTTGATGTAAAAATATAGTGATATACAACACGTACTTACATCAGCATTGGAGCACAAAGAATTCCCGCAAGATATTTTCCTCGAATACGATCCCAATGGAGGAAGTCTTCTATCGTTTAACCTTATTTTCTAAAAGAGAGATGGGTAAGAAACATGTAGAAAATATGATCAGAATGCTATAAAATTTCATGATGCGAGGATACGCACACACTTCTTAGAATGGAGTTGACATTCTTTTGCTGGACTGGAGCGGACTAGTTCTTTGGCCACTGGAATCTGCTTATTATCAGTGGGAGTTGGGTTTTTCTGTGCTGGAGCAGTATCTATGAAAAATGGAGTTGGTTTATTATCTCCTGGCGTTTGGATCTTTTGCAAAGACCTGGTTTGTAACCCTTCAGATTCTAACATAGCCGTCTTCCCCTTGCATGCCTTATATAGAAGAATGGTGATTCAGTTATAAAACATGCTACAGCAGAGATGGAATATGTACTGCAGAATAGAAAGGCATGACATATTGACATGTATTGTATTCCCTCCATCTGAAAATAAATGGATGGGTCTAGGCGTATTTCAGATCTAGATTCATCCAGTTTTATCCATTTCTGCGACATTTAATCCAGACGGAGGGAGTATGATGTAAGAGATAGGGACATGACATGACAACATAGTAAAACACACACTGTAAAACCCACTGCAGAACCAAAGTATTCAAACCCACTGATGTGAGATAGTACACTCATGCAGCTTAGGATGCAAAAGTACCAGGCAGTTTTCCTTACAAAAATCAACATTGTGGCCTTTAATCATACATTTTGCTACAACTAAATTTAGATCAGATAAAGGTTGTATTCACGCCGATTAACAAAATACATGCTGATGAAAAAAATATAGTGATATACAACATGTACTTACATCTACATTGGAGCACAGAGAATTCCTGCAAGAATCTTTCCTCATAAACGATACCATTGCAGAAATTCTTCTATCTATTAAGCTTATTTTCTAAAAGAGAGATGGGTAGAAACATGTACAAAATATGATCAGCATGCTATAAAATTTCATGATGCAAGGATACGCACACGCTTCTTAGAATTGAGTTGACATATTTTTGCTGGACTGGAGCGGACTAGTTCTTTGGCCACTGGAATCTGCTTATTATCAGTAGGAGTTGGGTTTCTCTGTGCTGGAGCAGTATCTATAAAAACTGGAGTTGGTTTATTATCTCCTGGCGTTTGGATCTTTTGCAAAGGCCTTGTTTGTAACCCTTCAGATTCTAACATAGTCATCTTCCCCTTGCATGCCTTGTATAGAAGAATGGTGCTTTAATTATAAAACATGCGACAATAGAGAGATGGAATAGGTACTGAAGAATAGAAAGGCATGACATATTGACATGTATTCCCTCCATCCGGAAAAAAATGGATGGGTCTAGGCGTATTTCAGTTCTAGATACATCCTTTTTTATCCATTTCGGCAACATGTAATCCAGACGGAGGGAGTATGGTGTAAGAGCTAGGGATACGATAGGACAACACAACAAAAAAACACTAGTTGAATGTAAAACTATATGCTAGCGGAATACATACAAAAATAACTAAGGCAACATACACGTGTATGATTGGGAAAATAAGATGGCATTGCGACAGAGCACTAGAACAACACTTCAATTTAAACAAACATGGTATGGCAGACAGATGAAGTACATACTGATGAATAACAATGCATAAGATATTCAGAAGCATGATGTCCAAATTAAGTAGATGGCACTGCGATAGAGTAGAATGACAATACTTGAATTTGAAAACATGTTATCATGAATAGAATAGGTACTCAAAAACAAGAAGGCATGACATATTTACATGCATGATCAACATGCTAAGCACATGGCATTGCAACAGAGTAGATACACTCCATGACATTATATGCATGTTGTACCCATATCACAGGCCAAGTTAGAGCAAGGACCTTGTGGGGTGAAGAGGATTCATCATCTATCTGCAAGTCTTCTGAAGAACTGCCTTTACATGTTCCATCATATTGGGTATCATTGACATCAAGTTTATTGGCCTTTACATTGCTCTGTGAGGTTCTTGTGGATATATCAGTGTGTGCAATTATATCTGACATGCATGGAAGACAACTAGTAGTTAGATTCATGTAATGAGTGCCTGTAGGAGACGACATAAATAGTAGGACTGGGGTTAACTAGCAGCAACAGGTCTCATAAACTAAAGGGAGAACATAGATGAAAGCTACAGAATATGTATCGTTTGTACTTGAGATTAACTAGATGGCACACAAAAGTATTAAAGAACAACATAGGTAATACTAGAAGTGGTATAATACTATAATCACCAGCCTGTGGGATAGCATTGGCTGATGGACGATAACTATGGAACATCGTTACTTAAAGAACAAGTATCTTAGCTGAACTATGGAACAACGTGAACTCCTGAACAAGACCCATAAGAGATCAGCATGAATATATAGTGAAATGTGATGATCTATTTTCCATGCTTAGATGAATAACAACGCCATAAATGTTGCACACAAGTAAGATGAGGGTACAACCTATCTGGCTGCCATCCATAGGAGTGAGCATCATGTGCTGACTTGTCGATGGCCCTGCAGTTGTTGTGGCTGTCCATGTCGGGCACGCGCATTCGATGCAGGGAACTGTTGAGTGGGGACTATAGCTCCCTTCTGGTGTATGCTTCCCTTGTTGGAGCAGCTGCGGTGAGTCGGAAGACGGTGTGTTTGAAGATGCAGATAACGCATAATGTTAAGAACGACATATCTCTTTGATCTGAAGAAATACACTAAGAGATCAACAGCAAGGTACGAGAGTGGTCACACGTCTGTTGACTGAAGACTAAATTGGGGTCACATGATTTTATTTTATTTTGGTACTGTCCGATCTATGCCGGATGGCTTGATGGCCGTCTTGTGCCTCCCGACTGACACTGTTCGGAATCTTCCCCAAAGAGCCAGCGACCAACGGCAGAGCAGCCTGCCTCCGCCATCCGTGGCCCCGGCCAAAACCCCGCTCCCCGCCCCACTTCTCTGCCGTGGTTGCGCTGCCCCCGGGCAAATCCACAAAGACTCCCGGTCATCCAGATCCGACGGCGGCAATACCTTCAACCAACGCAACTCTAAAAGATAGCCATCTAAGCGCTGCTTCCGTGGCGAACTTGCGGCCCCGCACCCTTATGTTAGACACCAGCCAACCGGCAGCCTAGGAGCTCCGCCGCCTCGAGGGGTTCTGCTTCCCATTGGGAATCGATTGGCCCAGAATAAAAATTTAGACAACTGACGCCTAAATAAAGTGATTTGAGATGAGGGTGCGACCTATCTGGCGGCATGGTGAAGTAGGCTGGTCCAGCTGCCAAGTCGGTGAGGCCGGCGCGGTTGCGGTGGCGACCGGCGGTAGGGAAAGAGCGATGTCACGACGGTCGACGGCTACACAGAAGCAGCGCCAGGGCTCTGGACGGATCCGAAGTTGGAGCCGCTCCGGCGCCGTGAACAACGGCGGGGGTGAATCGGCTCCGGTACGGTTCACGCGGCCATCGTCGAGGTAGCACCAGCAGCACAGAGTAAGAGGCACACGGCCCAATGCACTATGGCAAATGGACAGCGTCTCCGGCATTAGGGAGGAGGGCGGCTGTGAAATTGGTGCGGTGGGGGGCACCATGGAGGTGGGGCTGAGGTTTCACGGCTCAGGAGAAGGGAGCTTCCCGGGGAGAAGGTGATTTGGCGCCCAC
>NC_041385.1:133550857-133552649 GCF_002162155.2 Triticum dicoccoides
GGGAGGGGAGTGGAACCATGTCTTACAGACGCATTTGTCTGAAATGTGAGGGGGAGTTACAGTTCTACCCTTGCCTATAGGCTTCTCGGCTTGGGTCTGTGTACTGAGGGTCGGGGATAGTAGAGTAACTTTGCTTCTCCCCAAATAGTGGGCGGGAGCGATTTTAGGCGAGGAGGGCGTGTTTTGAACTATAGTGGGTGCGAGCGATTTCGGGCGAGGAGAGCGTGTTTTGCCGACCATGGTTTATGAATTATTCGGCACATGTCATTTCGGCCGAGGAGAAGGCGCGCTTGGATGAAGTTACGAACCTACCCTCGATGTACATCGGGCCAATTGATGCGTGCCCCACATAGGACAACAATTTCACTTCTCCCATTTATTTGCTCGGGCGAATTCCACCGAGCAGAGAGGATGTTTAATGGTTCGTTCAAATTTTGGGAGAACGAGTATCCACGACTACCTTACCAAGTCGTTTCGAATCAAATTTTGAAACATTAGCTTGCCACTTCTTTTTTAGATGGCGAGATGATGGTCGGGAGTAATGTGTTTTTACATGCTCGTTGCTAGCGATTTACTATATGACAAATAGTTGACCCACTCAAAAACGCGAATCAAACCCAAAATGAAATATCTCGATTCAATGAAATAGCTCGTTCAGTAGGTCAAAATAGTGAACTAAATCCAAAATTGAACACCTCAATCGAGTAGCATGTTGTACAGTATTATAGTACTCCATGAACATGTCACGCCCAATATGCGATACTATCCTAAAGAGACTCGAAGGTCCCACCAAGGATAGAATCGCATATTGAAACGCTTTTGCAAGGTGGATATCATTACATCAACATTACATAATAGATGGGGATACATACCAAAGGCATACAATGCCACACGGTTACAACATCATCATACATAAGAGCAACATCCGGCTACGGATGAACCACAAACGGAAACTCAAACGACATCCACCCTGCTAGCCCAGGCTGCCGACCTGGAACCTATCCCCTGATCCAAGAAGCAGAAGAAGAACTCCAAAACAAGCAATCATCACTCTCACGTCATGAACATCGCATAACCTGTACCTGCAACTGTTGTTGTAGTAAACTGTGAGCCACAAGGACTCGGCAATCCCATTACCATGGGTATCAAGACTAACAAGGCTTAAAGGGTAAGGAAGGGGTAAAGTGGTGAGGTTGCAGCAGCGACTAAGCATATATGGTGGCTAACATACACAAATAAGAGCGAGAAGAGAGCAAGCGGAACGGTCGTGAAGCTAGCAATGATCAAGAAGTGATCCTGAACTCCTACTTACGTCAAACATAACCCAAAACCGTGTTCACTTCCCGGACTCCGCCGAAAAGAGACCATCACGGCTACACACGCGGTTGATGCGTTTTAATTCGGATCTGGTGTCAAGTTATCTACAACCGGACATTAACAAATTCCCATCTGCCACATAACCGCGGGCACGGCTTTCGAAAGTTTATACCCTGCAGGGGTGTCCCAACTTAGCCCATGATAAGCTCTCGCGATCAACAAAGGATATTCCTTCTCCCAGGAAGACCCGATCAGAATCGGAATCCTGGTTTACAAGACATTTCGACAATGGTAAAACAAGACCAGCAAAGCCGCCCGATGTGCCGACAAATCCCGATAGGAGCTGCACATATCTCGTTCTCAGGGCACACCGGATGAGACATCCTACGAGTAAAACCAGACCTCGAGTTTCCCCGAGGGGGCCCTGCAGTCTACTCAGTTCAGACCAACACTCGAAGGAGCACTGGCCCGGGGG
>NC_041385.1:133553082-133580516 GCF_002162155.2 Triticum dicoccoides
CCTCGGGCTCCGGAAACCAAAGGGAAAAAGGGCTAGGTGAGGCAAATGGTAAAACCAAGGTTGGGCCTTGCTGGAGGAGTTTTATTCAAAGCAAACTGTCAAGGGGGTCCCATAAATCACCCAACCGCGTAAGGAACGCAAAATCTGGGAACATAACACCGGTATGACGTTGTGTCAATAGCAGTTGCGTCAACAACAGTTGGATCGCCTTTCACCATAATTAGATAGTTTTGTCCAAGGAAGAGCGAGTTTTCTCCAAGACTATCAATTCTGTACCAGGGAGAAGGAGTTGGCGCTAGAACACTAGTATCCATCCCGAATACCATGCAACGGGTGTTGGAATAGGTCCAGAGAGTGCGACCATGGGAGACTACACCTGCTTCCTTAGCAGTAACATCATCAGTGGGCTGTATACACACAAGAAGAGGTGATCCATCGGAATTAGATGCCAGGCGCCACAAAGTATATGGGCGGCGCTCGTCCTCATGCTCGTGATCATCACCATCATCATCTCCCCCTTGGTTATAATTTTTTTCAAGTATGGGTGGTGGAATGTTCACAGGACCTTGGAAACACAAGAATAAGGTTAATTAGTAAAGGGAAACTTGCTAACCCACATGCATGTGGATGAAACAATTATAATTACGGCTGAAGACTGAAAGCACAAGTGCTCCCAGGGTGGTTTTGGTAATTAATGTCAACATATCTCTTGTTGGACTAACACTTTTATCTAGTATGTTTCAGACAAGTTCAACAATGGAGTGGCATGGACTAAAGGACGTGGAACCCCTTCAAGATGCTAAGGACAAAGGATTGGCTCAAGCTTCAAGCTCAAGACTCTTCATTTTATATTTTAGTGATCCAAGATCGCATTGAGTCTATTGGAAAAGCCAATACTATCAAGAGGGGATGAGGTGTTGCTTAATGGCTTGCTTGCTCAAAGTGCTTAGTGATATGCTCCAAAGCCCTCAACTACTTTCCCAAATCCACATATGACCTAAACCTAAAGTCAAACTCGGCCCCACCGATTCTTTCTATCCGACGCCACCGAGTTCAGATGTCATAGCCACTGCCACATACCCTAGGCAAATCGGTCTCACCGATAGGGATCTCGGTCTCACTGAGATGGGATTGTAATCTCTCTGTTTCCCTTCGTAACGTTTCAGTCTAACCGAAGTGAGCGATCGGTCCCACCGAGATTGCAATGTAAACTCTCTGTTTCCTTTTCGTAACATTTCGGTCCAACCGAAAAGAGCGAATCGGTCCCACCGAGTTTACCTGACCAACTCTCTGGTTAGCTTATTACCAAAAACTGTCTCACCGAGTTTGTGTAATCGGTCTCACCGAGATTACGTTATTCCCTAACCCTAACCATATCGGTCCTACCGAGTTGCATGTCGGTCCCACCGAAAATCCTAACGGTCACTAGGTTTACTAAATCAGTCTGACCGAGTTTGTTAATTCGGTCCCACCGAGATTGGTAATTTGTGTGTAACGGTTAGATTTTGTATGGAGGCTATATATACCCCTCCACATCCTCTTCATTCGAGGAGAGAGCCATCAGGACGAACCTACACTTCCAACTTACCATTTCTGAGAGAGAACTACCTACTCATGTGTTGAGGCCAAGATATTCCATTGCTACCATATGAATCTTGATCTCTAGCCTTCCCCAAGTTGCTTTCCACTCAAATATTCTTTCCACCAAATCCAAATCCTATGAGAGAGAGTTGAGTGTTGGGGAGACTATCATTTGAAGCACAAGAGCAAGGAGTTCATCATCAACATACCATTTGTTACTTCTTGGAGAGTGGTGTCTCCTAGATTGGCTAGGTGTCACTTGGGAGCCTCCGACAAGATTGTGGAGTTGAACCAAGGAGTTTGTAAGGGCAAGGAGATCGCCTACTTTGTGAAGATCTACCGCTAGTGAGGCAAGTCCTTCGTGGGCGACGACCATGGTGGGATAGACAAGGTTGCTTCTTCGTGGACCCTTCGTGGGTGGAGCCCTCCATGGACTCGCGCAACCGTTACCCTTCGTGGGTTGAAGTCTCCATCAATGTTGATGGACGATAGCACCACCTATCGGAACCATGGCTCAAAAATCACCGTGTCTCCAAATTGCGTTTGATATCTCAAAACCCTTCCCTTTACATTCTTGCAAGTTGCATGCTTTACGTTCCACTGCTCATATACTCTTTCCATGCTTGCTTGAATTGTGTGAAGATTGCTTGACTTGTGCTAAGATAGCTAAAATCTGCCAAAGACTAAAATTGGGGAAAGGCATAGTTTTTATTTAGTCAAGTAGTCTAATCACCCCCCTCTAGACTTACTTCTCGGATCCTACAAGTGGTATCAGAGCTTTGGTCTCCATTGCTTTGGTTTAATCACCATTGGAGGAAGATGGATGAGTCTACTTTGGGGAGTCTTAGACCTAGAGTGCCTATACTTGATGGAGAGTATTTTCATGAGTGGAAAAATGAGATGCTTGTAATTTTCAATCAATATCATTTGAACAAGTACATTGTTAGTCCTTGCGCACCTCATGTTGATCCTATGCATCCTACCCTTGATGAGTCGATTGACATGATTAGGAATGTTAGAACTGTTAATCTTATCACTAGAGGCTTGCCTAGAAACTTGATTGGAAAACTGCCTAATCTTGAGTGTGCCTACACTATATGAAATTTCTTGAGGAACGATTTCCTAATTATTCTTTGAAAAATCTGGATGAAATTCTTCATAAGTCTACTGCCTTGAGTAAGATGAATTCCAATGATCCTATGTTTGGTAATTGTCTATTTGAACTTACAAATCTTATGCGTGCCAAAGGAAATGTTGGAATTATTAGCTATATTATTTTCAAAGCTACTAGACTTCATAGAGGAGATTATTGTCAAACTCATACTAATGAATCACCCTCACTAGAAATTAATCCACCACATGACGATGTTGAACATGGATACTATGACGAGGATGATGATGATGACCTTGATCTCGATGATGCAATGAGACACTTTGGTCTTATGGCAAACCTTCGGGGATATATGGCAGGAGGAAAGGAATGGGTTCTTGACAGTGGATGTACCGATCACATGACCGGAGATAAAGACATGTTTCGTGAGCTTGCTGAAAATGATGGTCCTCGAAAGTATGTCACTTTCGGTGAAAACTCAAAGGGTAAGGTGGTTGGCCTCGGTAAGGTGGCCATCTCACATGACAGTTCCATTCAAAATGTTATGCTCGTTGAATCTCTTGGCTACAACTTACTTTCAGTATCTGGACTTGCTGATTTCGGTTTCAATGTCCTATTTACTGAAGTAGATTGCCAAGTGTTTCATAGAGACAATCATAAAATGGTGTTTACTGGTACACGTAGAGGTGATCTTTACATTGTTGATTTCACTAAAAAGGCTCAACCTAGAACTTGCTTCATTGCTAAATCCTCTAAATGTTGGTTATGGCATAGACGACTAGGTCACGTTGGCATGAGAAAGCTTGACAAGCTTATTAAAGGGAATCATATCCTTGGTTTTAACGATGTCATATTTGATAAAGATAGACTTTGCAATGCTTGTCAAGCAGGTAAACAGGTTGGAGGAAGGCATCCCGTGAAGAACATAATGACCACAAGGAGGCCACTTGAGCTACTTCACATGGATCTCTTTGGTCCCAACGCTTACAAAAGTCTCGGTGCAAATTCTTTTGGTCTAGTTATAGTTGATGATTTTTCAAGATTTACGTGGGTATTCTTTCTCGATGACAAATCGCAGGTCCAAAAGATCTTCAAAAACTTCGCCAGGAAGGCTCAAAATCAGTTTGAAGTGAAGATCAAGAAGGTTCGCAGCGACAATGGAATGGAGTTCAAGAACGCAAATGTGGACACCTTTCTTTACGAAGAAGGGATTTCACACGAGTTCTCGGCTACGTACACACTCAAAAAAATGGAGTTGTTGAGAGGAAGAACCGGACGCTCATCGAAATGGCAAGAACGATGCATGATGAGTACAAGACGCCGAAGCACTTTTGGGCAGAAGCGGTTGAGACAGCTTGTCGTGCAACAAATTGCTTGTATCTTCACAAGCTACTCGACAAGACGGCATACGAGCTCCTCACCAGTAACAAACCCCAAGTTGGATACTTTCGAGTATTAGGCTCAAAGTGCTACATTCTTGATAAGCATCGTCGTTCTAAATTTGCTCCTAAGTCTCATGAAGGTTTCCTACTTGGTTATGGCTCAAACTCTCACACATACCGTGTCTACAACAATTTCACCCGAAAGGCTGAAGAGACGGTAGATGTGAAGTTTGATGAATCTAAGGGCTCGCAAGTAGAGCAATTGCCAATTGATGTAGGAGACAAAGACCCCTCGGAAGCAATCCAAGACTTGTCTATTAGAAAGATCCGTCCAACGGAAGTGAAGGAGAGTACCTCATCTGTCCAAGTGGAAGCTTCTACTTCACGACAAGGTGAACCAAGAGTTGATACGGAAGCATCCACAAGTGGGACACACTAAGATGAAGAAAACGAGGAAGTACATCAAGAACGTCAACAACCTCCTTCCCCACCATGACAAGAGAACGACAACGCCAATAATGAAGAAGGCCAAGAAGAAGAAGAACAAGATGAAGAAGATGTTCAACCAAGACCCAAGCAAAAGCTGTCACGAGTTCGAGCTAGAATTGCTAAAGACCACCCCATCGAGCAAATCTACAATGATACCCAAACCGGGAGAATCACTCGCTCTAAAACTCGTTTAGCTAACTTTTGTGAACACTATTCATTCATTTCTAGAATTGAACCTATGAAGGTCGAAGAAGCATTGGGAGATCCAGATCAGATAAATGCTATGCACGAAGAGCTACACAACTTTGAGAGAAATCAAGTTTGGACATTGGTTGAGAAGCCCGACAACAACCACAACATCATCGGTACCAAATGGGTGTTTCGCAACAAGCAAGATGAAGATGGACAAGTAGTTCGCAACAAAGAACATCTCGTCACCCAAGGCTACACACAAGTCGAAGGAATGGACTATGGTGAGACTTATGCTCCCGTTGCTAGACTTGAGTCCATTCGCATCTTACTTTCCTATGCTAATTGCCATGATATCACCTTATACCAAATGGACATTAAAAGTGCTTTTCTAAATGGTGAAATAGAGGAGGAAGTCTATGTTAAATAACCTCCCGGCTTTATTAATCCTAAGAAACCCAATCATGTCTACAAACTTCGCAAAGCTCTTTATGGTCTTAAACAAGCTCCTAGAGCTTGGTACAAATGCTTAACTAAGTTCCTTATGGAAAAAGGCTTTGAAATTGGGAAAATTGATTCTACACTTTTTACTAAAAGGGTTAATGGAGAATTATTTGTATGCCAAATTTATGTTGATGATATTATATTTGGATCAACTAACCTTCATTTCAGTGAGAAGTTTGGAAAGCTAATGTCGAAGAAGTTTGAGATGTCAATGATGAGTGAACTCAAATTATTTCTTGGGTTGCAAATCAAGCAAAGTAAGGAAGGTACTTTTGTCTCTCAAATGAAGTACACTAAGGACTTATTCAAGAAGTTCAATATGCAAGAATGCAAAGGTATGACTACACCCATGCCTACTAGTGGACATCTTGATTTGACCAAAGATGGTGAACCGGTTGATCAAAAGGTTTATCACTCTATGATTGGTTCATTATTATACCTATGTGCTTCATGTCCCGTTATTATGCTAATTGTATGCATGTGTGCAAGATATCAAGCTGCACCTAAAGAATGTCATATTAAGGCCGTGAAAAGGATAGTGAGATATTTAATTCATACGCCAAATTTTGGCATTTGGTATCCTAAGAGGGCCTCTTTCGATCTTGTTGGCTACTCTGACTCGGACTATGCCGGAGACAAGGTTGATAGAAAGTCCACTTCGGGTACTTGTCAATTTCTTGGTAGATCTCTTGTGTCTTGGTCTTCCAAGAAATAAAACTCGGTATCCTTATCCACCGCCGAAGCGGAATACATTGCCGCCGGTTCATGTTGTGCTCAATTACTTTGGATGACCCAAACTCTTAAAGATTATGGGATATATGTGAAACATGTTCCATTACTTTGTGACAATGAAAGTGCTATCAAGATTGCTCACAATCCCGTGCAACACTCTCGAACTAAGCATATTGAAGTTCGTCATCATTTCATTCGAGATCATGTTGCTAAGGGTGACATTAATCTTAAGCATGTTCGCACCGAAAAGCAATTAGTGGATATTTTCACTAAACCACTTGATGAGAAAGTGTTTTGCAGGTTGAGAGGTGAATTGAACATCATTTCTGCTTCAAACTTGGAGTAGAAATTCCATTGGATAGATGCAAGACATGAGCTTAAGACTAATCCTTGATATATCTCTTATGATGATAATCTTATGTCTTGGATATATTTGCATCTTGCATGTTATCTAATCCATGTAGGTACTTGGTTGGATCAAATTTCATGAGATTGTAACCTACTCATATCTTGAGCAATCTCTACATCACCAAGTCTCTACACTATGATAGTTGAAGACAAGGAAGCATAGAATCATTCGAACATATCCTTTGACAAATTCTATGTTAAGTTTCATGATTGTCATTTTTGGACACACAAGTGCTCTTCCTTGCAAGAACTAACCCATGTAGGTAGAGGAACTCAAATTCCAAGTGGTGCTCCCAACTCTTGATGATCTGCATCGACCTTGAGCAACCCACACAAGTTCAACTACATGATTACGATCAACACCACCACCCAAGGTATGTTATTCCATCTTAGAGAAGCTTTACTCCGAGTCATGAGTTAAAGTAACTCGACAAGATGAGAATACATCAAGATGCTTAAAAAAATGGTAACCCCATTTTGAGCTTAAACGAAGAGTATGACCTATGATCAAGTGATCTCACTTGACTCCTAAGTCAATATACTCTAACATAGGTGACTTTGTCGCCGACAAATTCTAGATGAAGTTCTCTCGTGTTCTTTTATGTGCTCTTGCATTTGTCTCATGCATGTTTGTTTCCCCTTTCAAAAAAAACTTCATCTAGATTTCTTTCTTTTCTTGTCTGTTATGCATTTCTTGCATCCTATTCATTGCATATCATTCAGTTAATTCCTTGCAAATCCTTATGAGATCTTACTAGTCTAGTGAGTTGAGGTGACAAGTGTTTTCTCTGCGATGAACTCGGTTTCACCGATTTGCTTTTTCGGTCCAACCGAATCCTCTCGGTGCAACCGAAGCATACCACTTGGTGCCACCGACTTCACAACAGGAAAAACATTTTGCCACTTATTCCTCTTTACTTTTGATCTAGCTCCACTCAATGAATCTTGTCCTCTACAAGCATCACATTTTATCAGTGCTTTGTGCTGTGACTCAAGGACCAAACCCATTCACGACAAATTCCAGAAGGCCCTTCTTGGAAATTGATGTCAAAGGGGGAGAGAGAGATCACATCAAAGCTTATCACTTCCAAAGGGAGAGAGAGTATCACTTCCACAGGGGGAGAGAGAGATCTCCAGGGGGAGAGAATACTCAAGAAGAGAGTAATCCTCAAGGATCCTAGATGCTTGGTGTTCAAGAGGAGAGATGTCACATGTCTTCTTGAGGGGAAAGACATGTTCATATGTGCCTATTTGCATTATCTTTGTTTTTTTGTTCCCTATCTTCTCCCAGTATCCCATGCTAGATTCAGGGGGAGCAAGACATCTAAGGGAAAGAAATTCCTTAAATTCATTACATATCTTTACCTTTGGGGACATGTCTAATCCAATGTGGTACTTAGTACTCACTCTCTACATGTCATCCCAGTCTTGGTATTCTTGTGGTTTCTTCTGTTTGCTCTGGCTAGTAGGTGTATCTGTGTTATCTAGCTTGTTTACGCAGGTTCATTCCATCCTAAGCCAACTCAAGACCACAAGGTAAGTATATGCATCA
This sequence comes from Triticum dicoccoides, assembly GCF_002162155.2. Taxonomy (NCBI): domain Eukaryota; kingdom Viridiplantae; phylum Streptophyta; class Magnoliopsida; order Poales; family Poaceae; genus Triticum; species Triticum dicoccoides. Next base: position 133,561,031 of record NC_041385.1, read on the forward strand.
CAGTCATGTGTATGAGGAATTCTTGCTGTTGTACATATTGTTTGCAAGAAGGACTCATGAGCATGAAGGTACATTTCCCACATACACATCTATTGCTATCTTTTGCTCTGATGCATATGGCCAAGATACATGTAACACATTGCTTACTATGTCATGTTCATGCATTCACATGCTTCTATATTCCATATTCACATGATTGCATACATGTAGGGGGAGCCTATGCTTGTTACATGTCTTTCCAAAGCTTTACTTGCTATTCTCTATATCTCTATCTAAAGCTTTGATGTATGTTGTCATCAATTACCAAAAAGGGGGAGATTGAAAGCACAAGTGCTCCCTGGGTGGTTTTGGTAATTAATGTCAACATATCTCTTGTTGGACTAACACTTTTATCTAGTATGTTTTAGATAAGTTCAACAATGGAGTGGCATGGACTAAAGGATGTGGAACCCCTTCAAGATGCTAAGGACAAAGGATTGGCTAAAGCTTCAAGCTCAAGACTCTTCATTTTATATTTTAGTGATCCAAGATCACATTGAGTCTATAGGAAAAGCCAATACTATCAAGAGGGGATGAGGTGTTGCTTAATGGCTTGCTTGCTCAAAGTGCTTAGTGATATGCTCCAAAGCCCTCAACTACTTTCCCACATCCACATATTACCTAAATCTAAAGTCAAACTCGGCCCCACCGATTCTTTCTATCCGGCGCCACCGAGTTCAGATGTCATAGCCACTGCCACAAACCCTAGGCAAATCGGTCTCACCGATAGGGATCTCGATCTCACCGAGATGGGATTGTAATATCTCTGTTTCCCTTCATAACATTTTGGTCTAACCGAAGTGAGCGATCGGTCCCACCGAGATTGCAATGTAAACTCTCTATTTCCTTTTCGTAACATTTCGGTCCAACCGAAAAGAGCGAATCGGTCCCACCGAATTTACTTGACCAACTCTTTGGTTAGCTTATTACCAAAATCGGTCTCACCGAGTTTGTGTAATCGGTCTCACCGAGATTACGTTATGCCCTAACCCTAACCATATTGGTCCTACCGAGTTGCATGTCGGTGCCACCGAAAATCCTAACGGTCACTAGGTTTACTAAATCGGTCTGACCGAGTTTGTTGATTCGGTCCCACCGAGATTGGTAAATTGTGTGTAACAGTTAGATTTTGTGTGGAGGCTATATATACCCTCCACCTCCTCTTCATTCGAGGAGAGAGCTATCAGAACGAACCTACACATCCAACTTACCATTTCTGAGAGAGAACTACCTACTCATGTGTTGAGGACAAGATATTCCATTCCTACTATATGAATCTTGATTTGTAGCCTTCCCCAAGTTGCTTTCCACTCAAATCTTCTTTCCACCAAATCCAAATCCTGTGAGAGAGAGTTGAGTGTTGGGGAGACTATCATTTGAAGCACAAGAGCAAGGAGTTCATCATCAACATACCATTTGTTACTTCTTGGAGAGTGGTGTCTCTTAGATTGGCTAGGTGTCACTTGGGAGCCTCCGACAAGATTGTGGAGTTGAACCAAGGAGTTTGTAAGGGCAAGGAGATCACCTACTCCATGAAGATCTACCTCTAGTGAGGCAAGTCCTTCATGGGCGACGACCATGGTGGGATAGACAAGGTTGCTTCTTCGTGGACCCTTCATGGGTGGAGCCCTCCATGGACTCGCGCAACCGTTACCCTTCGTGGGTTGAAGTATCCATCAACGTGGATGTACGATAGCACCACCTATCGGAACCACGGCTCAAAAATCACCGTGTCTCCAAATTGCGTTTGAAATCTCCAAACCCTTCCCTTTACATTCTTGCAAGTTGCATGCTTTACGTTCCGCTGCTCATATACTCTTTGCATTCTTGCTTGAATTGTGTGAAGATTGCTTGACTTGTGCTAAGATAGCTAAAATCTGCCAAAGACTAAAATTGGGAAAAGGCATAGTTTTTATTCGGTCAAGTAGTCTAATCACCCCCCCCTCTAGACTTACTTCTCGGATCCTACAAAGACAAACGTACCGAAAGCATAAGGATTCCATGCAAAAACAGTGCCATGAGTGGTGGCAGCAAACACAAGGCCCTCGTATTGAATTGCATCACATTACTCATTCGTGTACATAAACTGATTTTTGAGCAATATCCATCGAGTCAAACCAACAAGGACGGCAACAAGCTTGTCGAAGATAGCAACAACTTCATAGTTGTTGTATTTCCAAGAGCGGTTGGGAACTCGACAAATTGCTATCTTCCATAGAAGACAGTCACCATGATCGTATTTGAAAGTGCATACAATATCGGTGTTCTCAACCTCTGGGCAGGCTACTGAGATTTTTGGAAGTGGAACGCGGTCACGAGTGTACACATTCACAATTTTCCACTCGCAGTTGGACCCAATGTAAACAACCCAACAATGGCATCTTAACATCATACGTATCCTTATCAAGCGGCATCAACTTGCACAGGGTGAGGCCTCCGTCGTGCCGGCGCCAGTCATCAGGGTTAGGGCAAAGAAGATAGGGGAGATCAAACTCTCCTTGACTCTTGGGTTCCTTGTAATGATGTTATTAGTTGAGTCGAGAATGGGCTTGAACGAACCTGCCATGCTAGCCGAGGTGATGACGTCGCACCGATCAATGAGTTCCTCCACCACGTCATCTTTCAGATCGGGGCAAGAATAACGGGGTCGTTTCCGGCCTGTTCCCTCCATGGAGAAGACGATCAAACAATGGCAGAAGAAAGGGTGAAGGGCTAAAGGAAAATGGAGGAGGGAGAGGAAGAGCATGCGACATCAGTTCCAAATCGAGAGGGAAAGGAGAAGAGTCGGTGGACGGTTGCCAGTTTGCCACGATTCACGAAGAGGCACCCCGGCCTACATGTCCGTTCGGAAATACTCCTACTACTCGCCGTCGTCTCACTGATATGTTGGAACAGGACCACATGTCAACGAAACATGGTGTGTAATTTCTCGTGCAAAATGCAATCTGGCCGCGTTGGCCCGAGGTGCCGCATTAGTTATCGACCTTTATTTTTTTAATGGCGTGCCGTTCAGTTTTGAAGCACGACTAAATGGTACTATACGCAAAGAAAATATAAACTACTCTACCACTACTCCACCTCCAGTACTAGTAGTATAAAAAAGATATATAGGCTGGAGCTTCAGCGCTTTCTTGCCAAGGGCTGCCCACTTTCTTCTCACACTACCACCCTCTCTCCAGATCTAAAAAAGACGGCCCCTCTCTCCCTTCTCACCGGTGGTCACAGATCTGCCGGGGAAGAAAAGTTCGTGCAGCGTTGACGCACTTGTCGTCGGCGAGCGAGGTCACGCACTGACGACAAGGCCGTCTTCTCAGACCTAGCGCCTGCACGGGATGGCCTCCGTCCCCAAGCTCGCTGCCGTAGTGTGTGCGGAGGATGACAACCATGAGCGAAGCCACTTCCCGCCGACCCTCAGGTATGCTACCTCATTTCGAACCATACCCTTGTTCTATTGCCCCATCTACCACGTCGTTGCATGTGGATCTTTTTCCACTCCACCATCTTCCCAATTTGCTATCCTCTGCTCTGCTGGCCATGCAGGCGAAACCCATAATTTGCACTATTAAAGGAAACCCTACTTCATGCAGACTAATCCATGTCTGGGTTGAATAAGGAAAGGAAGGGAGACTGTACTGTCCAACAAAGTAGGCATCGAACCCGCATCTAGGTTGAGAAGGGGAAAATCAGTAGCTAAGGAACGAGTCTCGTGTCTCTTGGTTGAAGAAGGGTAGAAAGGCATGACAACGCAATAGAGAATAACCAGGTCGATCGGTTTTTTATCCTCACATAGGAAAAAGGTGGCTAAAGAGAACAAAAATGGGACGTAATCCACATATGCTACCTGGATATTTGTTGCTCTGGGCAACCATACCTCCCTCACCACTCTGCGTCCATGGAGGTACATCGTACTGGTGCACCCACTGTCCGAATGGGCCTCCCATGCTCTTATTGCCACTTCTTTTGTTGTTAGTATAACGCCAACAGTCAAGTCAAGCAATGCTACTGCTAAAGTGAAGCCACATTTAACTAATGCCGCTCTCAGTCTAATGCCACCGATAAATTTAAGCAATGCCATTTAATGTCACTGGATTATTTCAGGGTTAGTTGTTGATTGTGGATGTATTAAAGATTTTTCAGCTAAGGCATTCTAATGCTGTTGCACAGCCAGTATACCAACGATGAAACTTGTTACTACGTTCAGATTTTTACACTGTTAATGCTTATAGATTACATACCTCACTTTCATGAGATAAGTTAATTTTTTTGTATAGTGTCACCAAAATGCCAAGGCGCTGATGTCATTTTATATTGGTTAAACTGCACAAACAATTATGAAGAGAAGAGGAAAGGTCAAGAGTGGGCACTTCCTCCTCCGGCTGTTCTCTTGATTTGTCCGATCAAGTTTTTATGTTTGATCGATTATCAAGATTGGGATAGCAATTTTTAAGGTCCCCCAGAGTTCAAAATGATATTTACCTTGGAGGTACATGGTTTGCAATTTTTTTATACTGTCATTAGTTAATAATGCTAGTTACCTTCAGACTTTTGTATTTGTTTTAATGCTCATGCACAACTAGTATACCAATGCTGAAACTTGTTACCTTTACTTTTTGTATTGTTAATTCTTATAGAAACCTTGCAGTGCTAGAGTTTATTGAAATCTGTTCAGTAAAACCATTGTACTGTACCCTGTAATAAACTAACTACTCTACTGTTGCACTAGCCACTGGATTAGTGTATATTTGTAGTATTCGAATGGTGTTGCATTAGCGTATGGACATAAATAAAGTGTGTCAAGCTTTCCTAGATATGTGCTCAAGAAAACTACTACCTATTTTTCTAAATACTAGATGTTTGGGTACTTTAAGTTGAACCGCGAAAACGTCTTATATTAAGGAACAAAGGGTGTAGAGTTCAGTCAAATTATCCCAGTAAATCTAGTCACAACTTTGTTAAAATTAATGTTCATTATGTTATCGGAGGAGGTCTGTATGTTTGTCTCTAATGCCTGTCAACTACATACCTGACATCATGATGTAATGTTAAGTCATTTCCTTTTGTATAGTGTCACTGAATTGTCAAGGCGGTGATGGCATTTTATTTTAGTAGAACTGCACAAATTTTGCTTAAAAGAAGAGGAAAGGTCAGGAATGGCTCAGTTTTTCAGAAAAAACTATGTATGCCTTCCTGACATCAGCCGCTGTTGCTTTATTTATTCCTTCAAACAGGTGGTTAGAAACAGTCTTGCTACCTTTTCCCATTAAGAAATTGGAATGCTTATATTTGTGAGTCTATGCTTCAACTAGTGCCACTTTTATAGTAATCACACTTTCAATATCTATGCAAACAGGGATGCTCGATTTTAGTGGAACTGCACAAAAAGTCCAACTGGTTCAACATTAGGAGCATGTTTTTTTCCAAACCTTTATATCCAATTGGTGGCACTATGAGCTGTTCATTACGAAGGTACATGGTTTGCTACTATCTTGCTACTCTTTTTGTACTGTCATTAGATAGTAATACTAGTGGTTTGCATGTGAATTTATTGGCAGGGTGGACCTACATTGGAGGTGCAGGACAGGATTCAATGATTGGATGCTCAATTTTGGATGTATCAATTTCACCTCTTCCATCACTGCAAACATGGACATCCTTGGTCTGACGAAGAATAGGCGCTATATTTCTGCTCTGAACCAGCAAATCAATTCAGTATGAAATTGTCCAGGGCAAAACATAACTGTATCAGATTGTCCGGTGCAGAACATGACAGATGCTAAGCGGAAGAGACATGTTTAAACCGAAAATACATGGTGTGGTATATGTTTACTAGCTGCTTGATATTTGTGCAGACAGAGATGTCTGCCCATTGCTATTTGGCAAACAAACAAAGTGTCCTCAATTTTGGTTGAACTGCACAAGACAATAGTATAGTCACCGCATGCAGTGCCATTTGAAAATAGACACAAAGATTGGATAGTCACTTCATGGACTGCAGAAAAGTAGTACTATACTATTTACTGGCCAACACTAGGTGCTTCATTGCTTTGGTCCGATTATAAAATGGGCATCATTTTGGCTAAGTTAAAGTTTGTATTCCGAAAATAGTCTCGCGGGGTGATCGAGAGAAGACCAAATCATATTGCAGTGGATGTTCCTCCATCATGTGTGGTTCATTCTCATGGTTCCAGCTGTTGGTGAAACCACTTATGTTTGCAAGAGGAATTGTAGACTTCACAAACAAATTTGTCTTCCAGTCTGTACTGAATGTTGGCCAAGAGAAGCATCCATGTTAGTAGGAAGAACATATGTTTTTTCTAGATCTTTGCTTTTGGAGCTACATATTCGTATATGATCTGTGAATCATTGAGATGCATTAACATGTTGATCTTATGTATGGGAAACATACTAGTTAGTTTTAGTTGCGACGCAAGATCTGAAGTGGCTGATCTTTGCTTTTGGAGCTACATATTTGTATATGATCTATGAATCATTGAGATGCATTAACATGTTGATCTTATGTATGGGAATCGTACTAGTTAGTTTTAGTTGCGACGCAAGATCCGAAGTGGCTGATCTTTGCTTTTGGAGCTACATATTTGTATATGATATGTGAATCATTGAGATGCATTAATAGTTACTTATTTCTGTTCGCTCAGTGTTTACAAGTTACTCATCGATCACTAGCTAGCCTACAAATGCGCTCCTGGCAGTTTTATTTGCGACACAAGATGCGAAGTGGCAGTTTTTTGAATAAAAATGCCTACCTCTGAAGAAACTGACAAGCTACACTATCGATCCTACATGGATAAAAATGCCTACCTCTGAAGAAACTGACAAGCTACACTATCGATCCTACACGGATAAATAGCAGATCACGCACGTACTACCTCCTTTCCGGTTTGCAGGGCTCAATTCAAGAAACGACCTACTCGATCCTACACGAATAAATAGCGGACCACCCACGTACTAGTACCTCCTTTTCGGTTTGCAGGGCTTAATTCAAACCTCTCACCAACCAAGGTACTCCCTCCGTCCGGGTTTATTAGTCCCGTGAGCAAAGCAGCAAGACCAAGGCATGACAATAATTAATGGCATGCAGAAGTTTAAGCCTAATTAATTCCAGCCATTTAAGTGGTTGCATGCGTGCCCTCGGCTACGACTTGTTGCATGCTGCTTCGCGTACTGCCTGCGAGCGATTCTGATTGCCTGCATGGAGCCAGCCGTAATTAAGGCAGCTAACTGATGCGAAAAAAGATACACTTTAATTGTTGCGGGCTTTTTAAATCCGTGGAATCATTATTGACAAGGAGGGAGATGATTCGAGTGCACTTGTTTGACCGCCAGGCCGGCGTGCGACCCAGACAGGACGGGACGGCACCGTCATAATTTCAGTTTCTCTAGTTTTCCACAGCAAGCTGGCGCGCTAAGCCATTATGCATTGAATTCCGATGACCATCGCGCTACCTTCCCCCTATAAGTACTGTTTCCCGGCCTTCTCCGGTGCCACCGTGACCCAACTCGCCATATCCTCATAAGCCCCACCGGCCCGACGTTGCTCGCCACATCTGCCATGCCCCCGCCCGTCCACGGTAGGCGATGCCGGAGGCGGTCACCGCCGGAACTAGTGTTCGGTTTTCCACCGGAAGGCAGACGGAGGGAGGGGGCATTCTATCTGTCCTTAGATGGCAATGCAGAGATCGAGGAGTTGTTGGAGCGCGACCGCATGGCGGAGGAGCAGGAGTTGTTGGAGCGCGACCGCCTGGTGGAGGAGCAGCTTATCGCCGATTTGCGCCGCCAGCGGGACATGGAGCAGCAGCGCACCGATGCTCTGAGTCGCGAGCAGAGGGCCTGCAACTGGGCCGACTACATGGAGGCTGGCGCCCGGCAAATAGCCGTGGAGGCTGTCGAGCATGCACGCGTTCGCAACGCCGATTTTTACTACCAGCTTGTCAAAGTGGGTTTCCCGCTTGGAAGCCGAAGCTTCGGTGGAACATGCCGGCATGGAAAGGGCCAACGCGCGCGAGCAACGCGCCCTATCGCACCTCTTGCAAGTCCGAGGCGAGGCGCAGGACGCCGGTGCCAGAGTTTAGCATGTACCACAGATGGCGGCCAACATCGTCTAGTTAGCTAAGAGTAAGTTAGTACTTGTACGCTACTAGAGTATTAGTGGGAGTAGATAGTTAACTTGGCTATGATGGTTGTCAACGTGGAAGTTCAGTACTCTATATGTGGATCAGACCTGTTACTTTGCTCTATATGTTGAACTTTCCGTTTGAACGTATGGAATGGGCTGTTATTTTTTTAAATGGATTGTATTTGTCCTCCACAGGTTTAGAGGCTGACTTGTCGGCCTAGCAAGTTGACGCGTACACAATCAGGAGATGATTGTACATGGAGAGGATGACAGCAGGGACCCGCCAAGGTCATGGCAGTACGCAAGCAAGTGCCTTCTTATTTCAAGCCAATAAAAAAATGGCTCCTCCTAGTGGATTTCTGACATCTGGGTCCCATGCCATTGTCAACGTAGTCAATAAATGAGAGAATTGCACAACGAGCGGCTGACACCAGGGACCCAATAGCTCGCCCAGTTATTTTTGTTTTGGGTTAATTTGATAAATGCCACTCCAAATCTGGTGTATCCGAGAAATTCCACTGCAATTTCCAAACTTTGAAAAATGCCATTTCATGCCATTTCTAGTGGCATTTTTCGAAGTCTGGAGTGGTTTTTTTCAAAGTTTGCAAACTGTAGTGGCGTTTTTCAAAGTTTGCAAACTGTAGTGGCGTTTTTCAAAGTTTGCAAAAATTGCAGTGGCATTTTTCAAAGTTTGGAAATTGCAGTGGAATTTTTATGAATCGCCATAATTGGAGTGGCATTTATCTAATTTGTTTTTGAGACGGAAGCAGGGTGTCAACTGGGTTGTGCGGGACACTCTGGCCTGTCTAGACAACCTTTTCTTTTATGTTACCACAGACCAGCCCAGTAGTTTTTTTTCTTTCTGAAAATGGCTAGCCCAGTTTTTTTGTGATTTGTCAAGTAAGTCGCTTTATCAGGCCTGTTGGGCTGCAATTCTTTCAATACAAGGAGATCTTCATTCGGCTGACCGAGAAAATGGCCTATCAGTAATGAGAAATGGGCTCTACATTTTTAAAACACATCAAACCGGCAATTAGTTTCAAATATCTTTTTTTCATTTCAAGATTTTAAATTGCATTGATTTTTATGCATGGACAATTTATTGGATTTTATATTGATATACATTTATTTTTAAAATCAGTCTGATTGTGACTCGAATCTTCGGGATTAAAAACAGTTCAGACCGCACTGACATATGCAAAATTTTGTATAATTTTTTAACCGTGGCCACAATATGGGCTGTAATGCTAACAAAAAAATATATGGGCTCCAAAAAAACCCGTAAGAATTAGCAAATGGGCTGTAAATTATTTGAAATAATGGCAGATGGGCTGTATGCTGTTTTCCACAGATTTGAGGCTTTCCATAGATGGCCTGTATACTATTGGATGTCCATCCAACGGCCGTCGTGCTTCTTCAATCTGTGCTCTTCCTGCTCCAGCCGCTCAAACAAGCGCCGGCGGGACTGCCTGCTCCCTCCTCCCCGCGGTCGGCTGTGCTGCCGTGCAGGCCTCACCGCCCCACTGTACTACCATCACTGGCCTAGCCATCCCTCTACTCACCCACAGTCCCACACCTGCTGTTATTCTCCGGCAACGATAGACGAACTAGTAAACCCTCGTATAGTCGTACTCCCCTCCGCGTGGGAAACAACTGCCGAGTCTTCCCTGCCTCCGTGTCGTTACCTTCCTAGGCCTCGCCGTCGTCCACCGCCCTGGTGCTCTCGGCGTGGCGTGGTCAATGTGGTCAACAACCGACATGCATCTGACAGCTGGGTCCACGGCCGCACGCAAGGAAATTCCTCCTTATTACGTGCAAAATAATGATTCCTCCACCTGACATCTGGGACCCACTGAAAGGGCCTCTGTATTTCGCGAAAAAAACGTTACCGCCGCTGACAGCTCGGACCCACCAGCTATATCTTCGCACGCAAGGAAATGCCTCCTTATTACGCACAAAAAATGAATACCCCCCTGCTAGCTGGGACCCAGTATAGTGGGCCTACTAAGTTGACGGGGACGAAGGGCATTGTCAACTTAGTCAATATGCACGATTCTAGCTCGACTGACCGTACGATGTCCATCCAACGGCCGTAGTGCTTATTCAACCTCTGGTCCTCTTGCTCCAGCCGCCCAAAGCAGTGCCAGTCGTGCCGCCTGCTCCTGCCTCCCGTGGCCGGCTGTGCTGCCGTGGAGGCCTCACCGCCCCCATACTACTCCCGCCGCTGGCCAGGCCATCCCTCCACTCCACTCACCCACACCCCCTGTTATTCTGTGGTGACGGCAGCGCAGCCGAACCAGTGAACCCTCGTACTCCTCTCCGCGTGGGCATCCACTGCCGTGTCTTCCCCGGCTCCGCGTCAACCCCTTCCTAGGCCTTGCCGTGGTGCTCTCAGCGCGGTGTGGTCAATGTGGTCAACGACCGAATTCCATCGGAAGAATACTGTACGTGGAGAGGCTGACAGCTGGGTCCACGACAGCCGCAAGGAAGTGCCTCCTTATTACGCGGAAAATAATTATTCCTCCACCTGATAGCAGGGACCCACCGGACGGGCCACCAGTATTTCACGAAAAAACGTTTGCCCCTGACTGCTGGGACCCACCCGATGGGCCACCGTATTTCACGAAAAAAACGTTCCCCTGCTGTCATCTCGGACCCACCAGAAGTGCCTCCTTATTACGCACAAAACAATGAATACCCCCTGCTAGCTGGGACCCGCCTTGGTGGGAGGCTGACTTGTGGGCCTACTAAGTTGACGGGGACGAAGGGTTTTGTCAACTTAGTCAATATAAACGATTCTAGCTCTGGTGACCGTACGATGTCCATCCAACGGCCGTAGTGCTTCTTCAACCTCTGGTCTTCTTGCTCCAGCCACCCAAAGTAGTGCCGGTCGTGCCGCATGCTCCTGCCTCCCATGGCCGGATGTGCTGCCGTGGAGGCCTCACTGCCCCCTACTATTCCCACCGCTGGCCAAGCCCTGCGGTGACGGCAGCCTCACACCGCAGCCGAACCAGTGAACCCTTGTAGTCCTCTCCACGTGGGCTTCCACTGCCGTGTCTTCCCCGGCTCCCCGTCGTCCCCTTCCTAGGCCTCGCCGTCGTCCACCGCCCTGGTGCTCTCGGCGCGATGTGGTCAATGTGGTCAAGGAACAACTTCCATCGGACGTGGACTGTACGTGGAGAGGCTAACAGCTGGGTTCACGGCCGCAACAAGGAAGTGCCTCCTTATTTCGCGGAAACTAATTATTCCTCCACCTGGCAGCGGGGACCCACCGGACGGGCCACCGTATTTCGCGAAATAAACATTCCCCCCTGACTGCTGGGACCTATGAGCTACATCTTCGCACGCAAGGAAGTGCGTCCGGGCAAAAAAAACGATTCACCCCCCTGACTGCTGGGGCCCACCAGCTACATCTTCGCACACAAGGAAGTGCCTGACAGTCAGGACCCACCTGGTCGAAGCGTACGTAGTGTTGTCATTCTAGTCGCAAACGTGTACGTACATACTGGTGGATGTAGAGGCGCGCACGTGTCGTAGTAGAGGTGCGCTCGTGTCGTAGTAGAGGCGCGCACGTAGCATGTACACGTACGTACAACGGCCAGTGCGCAAGAAAGAAAATACGGCCACATATGTGTACATACGGGCGGGGTCTCGAACGCCTACTCGCGCGTATATATGTACGACCAGGGCTCATGTACATTGGCTGGGTCAGAACGGAGAAACATCGTCATCGTCGTGTTCATGGGGAGCCAACTGGCTGGGTCGGAACGGAATGCGTTGTCATGTTCATCGGGAGGGCTGGGATGGAACAGGCAATGGAAACGAGGCCTGGCGTACCGCAGAACAGAGGAAACAGCCTTGTGTTCGACCAGCCACGTTCGAAACGGGATCTTGTTCATCGGGAGGGGTCTGGCGTACCGCAAAACGGAGGAAACGGACCTCCTACGGCAGAAACGGGGGTCCTGTTGATCGGGAGGGGTGTGGCGTACCGTAAAATGGACGAAACGGACCTCCTATGGTCGAAACGGGGATCCTGTTGATCGGGAGGGGTGTGGCGTACCGCAAAACGGACGAAACGGACTTGTGTAGGAGCGGTACAGTCGAAACGGGGTTCCTGTTCATCGGGAGGGGTGTGGCGTATGATATGTCTCCAACGTATCTATAATTTATGAAGCATTCATGCTATTTTATTATTTGTTTCGAATGATTATGGGCTTTATTATACACTTTTATATTACTTTTGGGACTAACCTATTAACCGGAGGCCCAGCCCATATTGCTGTTTTATTGCCTGTTTCAGTATTTTGAAGAAAAGGAATATCAAACTGAGTCCAAACGGAATAAAACCTTCGGCAACGTGATTTTTTGGAAGAATATCACCCAGGAGACTTGGAGTTCATGTCAGAAGACCCTCGAGGTGGCCAGGAGATAGGAGGGCACCCCCCCTTACTGGGCGCGCCCCCTATCTCATGGGCCCCTCGAGCACCTCCCGACCGACTTCTTTCGCCTATATAAGCCTACGTACCCTAAAAACATCAGATATCAAGATATATCAGGAGTTCTGCCGCCGCAAGCCTCTGTAGCCACCAAAAACCTCTTGGGAGCCCATTCCGGCACCCTGCCGGAGGGGGAACCCATCACCGGTGGCCATCTTCATCATCCCAACGCTCTCCATGACGAGGAGGGAGTAGTTCACCCTCGAGGCTGAGGGTATGTACCAGTAGCTATGTGTTTGATCTCTCTCTCCCGTGTTCTCTCTCGTGTTCCCTCTATGGCACGATCTTGATGTATCCCGAGCTTTGCTATTGTAGTTGGATCTTATGATGTTTCTCCCCCTCTACTCTCTTGTGATGAATTGAGTTTTCCCTTTGAAGTTATCTTATGGGATTGAGTCTTTTATGAGAACACTTGATGTATGTCTTGTCGTGCTTATCTGTGGTGACAATGGGATATCATGTGCCACTTGATGTATGTTTTGGTGACCAATTTGCGGGTTCTGCCCATGAACCTATGCATAGGGGTTGGCACACGTTCTTGACTCTCCGGTACAAACTTTGGGGCACTCTTTGAAGTACTTTGTGTTGGTTGAATAGATGAATCTGAGATTGTGTGATGCATATCATATAATCATGCCCATGGATACTTGAGGTGACAATGGAGTGTCTAGGTGACATTAGGGTTTTGGTTGATTTGTGTCTTAAGGTGTTATTCTAGTATGAACTCTATGATGGATTGAGCGGAAAGAATAGCTTCATGTTATTTTACTACGAACTCTTGTATAGATAAGAACAGAAAGGATAACTTTGAGGTGGTTTCGTACCCTACTATAATCTCTTCGTTTGTTCTCCGCTATTAGTGTCTTTGGAGTGACTCTTTGTTGCATGTTGAGGGATTGTTATATGATCTATCTATGTTATTATTGTTGAGCGAACTTGCACTAGTGAAAGTATGAACCTTAGGCCTTGTTTCCTATCATTGAAATACCGCTTACGCTCACTTTTATCATTAGTTACCTTGCTGTTTTGATAATTTCAGATTACAAATACCTTTATCTACCATCTATTTTGCACTTGTATCACCATCTCTTCGCCGAACTAGTGCACCTATACAAATTACCATTATATTGGGTGTGTTGGGGACACAAGAGACTCTTTGTCATTTGGTTGCAGGGTTGTTTGAGAGAGACCATCTTCATCCTACGCCTCCTACGGATTGATAAACCTTAGGTCATCCACTCGAGGGAAATTTGCTACTGTCCTACAAACCCGTGCAGTTGCAGGCCCAACAACGTCTACAAGAAGAAGCTTGTGTAGTAGACATCAGCGTACCGCAAAACGGGACTCCACGGGATACTGTTCATCTCCACCGTCGACCTCCTCCAGCCTCCACGGGCTACCGTCGACCTCCTCCAGCCTCCACGGTCTCCTGTTCATCCAGCCTCCACCGCGCGCTACTCCACCGGCTACTGTTCAACCACCCCTCTGCACGGGCTCCTGTTCAACCACCCCTCCACCGTCTACTGTTCATCCAACGCTCCACACCACGGGGTCCTGTTCATCCACCCCTCCACGGGCACCCCTCCAGCTTCTACTGTTCATCCAACCCTCCACACCACGGGGTCCTGTTCATCCACCCCTTCACGGGCACCCCTCCACCGTCTACTGTTCATCCAACCCTCCACACCACGGGATCCTGTTCATCCACCCCTCCACGGGCACCCCTCCACCGTCTACTGTTCATCCAACCCTCCACACCACGGGGTCCTGTTCATCCAGAGGCAACGCCACCGCTCACTGTTCATCCACCCCCCCGCAATGCTCACTGTTCATCCAATCGATCGGCTTCAGTTAGCAGCAGTAGGGAAGGAATTGCTCGATCGGGTTCAGTTAACAGCCATCGATCGATCGCTCGGGTTCAGTAACGCGTAGCCTGCAGTGCAATTGCTCGGGTTCAGTTAGAGCCCAACGCCTCGCTCGGGTTCAGTTAGAGCCAATGCCTCGCACACACGCGCGTACGTGTACGAGAGAAACGCGCATCGCTCGGCCCCCGACCTCCCACCGTAACCGGGAACTCCCCGAAATTTTCCTCGCCCTCGCTTCTACCATGGTTTTTTCCGTCATGGACGGCCCAAAGAATGTCATGCAGCAGGCGTCCCCGGCCCGCCCAGGACGAAAAGCCCATTTTCTGTCATGCTTTTTTGTCATAGAAGTAGGAGCCCACCACATCTATGATGATACCGGGTTTTGTCACAATTATCGTCATAGAAGTGTCATATGTATGACAAATTTTGTTTTCGTTCGGCCCAAAATGTCACATATGTGTCTTTTTTTTGTAGTGATGTCCATCGCGTGCGGGAGGGAGAGCATGTAGCGAAAGCTTCTCCTAGTCTTGCTAGCCACCACGCTCATGGGTGAGGGAGGGACACTCCTGCTTTTGCGTGTATGACATGTGGCCCTGACAGATGGGTGGCCAACCTGTCATACAGCCAAAGGCAGGTGCAGTTAAGTCCGCGAGGAAGAGGATAATCAAACTTCTCATTGATGTACGAGTTGATGCGACACATCAAAGCACTGCACTCGATATATTTCAATAATTTGCGGTTACCGATGCATTAATTACAACGCATGCATGCATGCTGTCACTCTCCTTTTGATACTTGCATGTGTTGATTTAATGCACCTTGAAGTAGTACTCCCTCCAATTCTTTTTACTTTGTGTATAACTTTTTCTTGTTTTTCTCAGATTAATCTGTGCGTTCACGTTGGTTTCCATCTGTGCCCCCACTTGATTAGTTCTGCCCCCATTAATCGCGCCAGTTTCCAAAGCAGAAAATGGCTACAGGCAAACGCATGCAGCACCGGATGCGGCTTGACCGCCTGGGGAAGCCAACTCAAGCGAAAAGGAAGGAGGACCAACCAACCATTGCATGCGCATTTACTGTCAATATTTATGCAGCTTACTCATGCGCAGGGGCAAATTTGTCCGGAAAACTCAAACTGCTGCCTTCCTTGGTATGCGGGAGGAGAGTTATGCGCATAGTATAAAATATGTGACAGTAAAGCTTTGTAATGCCCCGGCCCAAGCGAGAGATGGTTGTGCACGAGGAGGGCGAGATCATGCAAACGGAACAGGAACCGACGAGGCAGCTCAGTAAGGTCTCCATGGACCTCAGCATGCTCCACTGCACCTTGTGCCTCCGCCCCTTGACGCCTCGAGTGTATGAGGTTCGAATACACCTCGTCCGTTCGGCTGATTGAGCAAGGTGCAGGTTTCTTGATTGATGTGCTGTTCGATTGATTTTTGCAGTGCAAGGGAGGGCACCTGGCCTGCGCGGACTGCCGCGTCGAGCGCCCCAGGAACCAGCGGCAGTGCCAGAAGTGCAAGCGCGGCGGTGGCTTCGACGTGCCGAGCACGGCGGTGGAAGCCGTCGTTTCGTTGCTGAGGGTGGTGTGCCCGCACGAAGGCTGTGGGCTCTATGTCATTTACCACAAGCTCGCCGATCACCAGAGCGTGTGTCCGCTCGCGCCCTGCAAATGCCCCGTGCCCGTCTGCGGCTATGAAGGCCCGCCGTCGGCGCTCTACCACCACATCAGCAACGCGCATCCCATGCTCGTGCATAGGATCCAGTACGGCAAGGTGCTCTAGCTGCAAGTGCCATTATCAGAGCCACGACTCTTGCTGTTCGTGGAGGAGGATGGCTGTAACACCCACGATGCGGCTATATCTCCCACGTGTTGAAGCACGACTTAGAGGCATAACCGCATAGTAGTTTTGTCGCAAGAAGGGTCATCTTCACACAATCCCATGTAATGAACAAGACTGGGATAAAGAGAGTTGGCTTACAATCGCCACTTCACACAATACATAATTTAAGATCATACATCATTCAAATACACTCATAGACCGACTACGGTCAAGTTCAAATGAAAAGAAGACAACCCCAAATGCTAGATCCCCGATCGTCCCGACTGGGCTCCTCTACTGATCATCTGGAAACGATACATAGTAACGACCAAGGGCCTCATCAAATTCCCACTTCAGCTCAGTTGCGCCATCTGCGCCAGTGTCCTCGGCACCTGCATCTGTTTTGGTAGAATCTGTGAGTCACGAGGACTCAGCAATCTCACACCCGCGAGATCAAGACTATTTAAGCTCATAGGTAGGTAAGGGGTAATATGGTGGAGCTGCAGCAAGCACTAAGCACATATGGTGGCTAACATACGCAAGTGAGAGCGAGAAGAGAAGCAACGCATCGGTCGAGAAACTAGAAGTGATCAAGAAGTGATCCTGAAACTACTTACGTCAAGCATAACACAAACCGTGTTCACTTCCCGGACTCCGCCGAGAAGAGACCATCACGGCTACACACACGGTTGATGCATTTTAAAGAGGTCAAGTGTCAAGTTATCTACAACCGGACATTAACAAATTCCCATCTGCCTCCTAACCGCGGGCACGGCTTTCGAAAGATCATATTCCCTGCAGGGGTGTCCCAACTCAGCCCATCACAAGCTCTCATGGTCAACGAAGGAATATACCTTCTCCCGGGAAGACCCGATCAGTCTCGGAATCCCGGTTCGCAAAACATTTCGACAATGGTAAAACAAGACCAGCAAAGCCGCCCGATGTGCCGACAAATCCTGATAGGAGCTGCACATATCTCGTTCTCAGGGCACACCGGATGAACACTACGTACAACTAGAACCAGCCCTCAAGTTTCCCCGAGGTGGCGCTGCAAGTGGCTCTAGTTCGGACCAACACTCAGAGGAGCACTGGCCCGGGGGGGTAATAAAGATGACCCTTGGGCTCGCGAAAACCCAAGGGAAAGGGCTTAGGTGGCAAATGGTAAAACCAAGGTTAGGCCTTGCTGGAGGAGTTTTATTCAAAGCGAACTGTTAAGGGGGTCCCATAAATCACCCAACCGTGTAAGGAACGCAAAATCAAGGAACATAACACCGGTATGACGGAAACTAGGGCGGCAAGAGTGGAACAAGTCACCAGGCATAAGGCCGAGCCTTCCACCCTTTACCAAGTATATAAGGTGCATTAATTTAAACAGGAGATATTGTGATATCCCAAAATATCCGTGTTCTGACCAGGAACAAACTTCATCTTCACCTGCAACTAACAACGCTATAAGAGGGGCTGAGCAAAAGTGGTGACATAGCCAATCAATGGTTGCTAGGACAGGTTGGTTAGAGGTTTGACATGGCAATAGGTAGGCATGGTAAACAAAAGGAGGTAGAGCTAACATAGCGATAGAGCGAGTACTAGCAAGCAAAAATAGAAGTGATATCGAAGGTATGGTCATCTTGCCTGCAAGGTTCTTAGAGTTGTCGAAGGCTGGATCCTCATTAGCGTACTCAATAGGTTCCTCGTGCATGTACTCGTCTCCCGGCTCTACCCAAAGCAAGAACACAAGCAAGGAACCACAATAAATCACGGTGCAATGCACAACAACATGATGCAATACATGCCATGATATGCGAGATGTGATAGGCAATGCATATGCATGCTTCGGAAGGAAAGATGATGAACAATGCATCAACTTGGCAAACCAAGTATGCCGCTGGAAAGATGAGATGATTTCGGTTGAAATCGATATAAAGATCACCGGATTCGGATGCACGGTTTGCAAATGGCAAGCAAGACAAGTATGGCACAAAGCTGCGATTAACAGCACGATGCTACTTAGCATGCAACAAGAAACTATGCTACAGCACCCCAACATAAAAACAAAGCATATGGAAATGATCTACAGGAGATGCTTTAAAAAAAGGAACACTGAGCTACGGCTAAATCACATCATAACAGGTTCAAACAAGCATGGAGAAAGTGCAAAAAATATCAGGTTGGACATGGCATAAACAACATCACGAAGCAATGTTCAGAGCAGGTTATCAACATGCTACAGGAACTTATAATAGCAAAACAAGACATGGAATGAATCTACTCAAAGCATAGATCAAAAGTCCCTTACTGACCATAAGCCAAAAAGGATCAGAAAATATGATGGCACCCACGTAAACATAGCAAGTTCCGTTAACAGATTATAGCAACAAAACATGACATTGACATAATTACGAAGGCACCTTCGTGAGCTCGATGCACTCACTACAGAGCATCCCATGATAAACTAAGCAAACATACATCAAGAAGACATGTCATAGAAGCTATACATGGAAAGAAACAACATCATAGCATACCCGGATCAACTACAACGACCTCGGCCAAATTGAATAACATGTAAACAATCTCCCAGGAAACATTTTGAAGCAAAAGTAGAGCACGAAAAAGACAAGCTAGACTACTCCATATTTGCAACCAGGACCATGGCTGGATAGAGCATAACCATTTTTTCAAAACAGCCTTACTGAAGTATCTCAAATTATGCATGGATTTCTCTGTAGCAACATGTTTACATGGCATCAAAATTACAGCAGAACAGGAACTAAAATCAGCATTATCACAAAGCCTAGTTTGCATGCTTGTGCTAGTCACCACATTGGTCACAAAAATACATGGTAAGCACCTCTGTAAAGAATACATAGCCTAGTTCAAAACACATTTAGGGACCAAGTCCATAGGATGCACACATCAATCTTGGCAAAAATGACAAAAGAGCTCGTTCTGATAAGAATCTGAAACTAACATTATGAAGCCCTCGTCCAATAGCATTTCGGGCATCAAGATGAGCTCAAATGTAAATGATGCAATGGAGTGAAATGATGTACTCTTCGAGACGAACAATTTGACATATTACACGCATGAAATGGGGACACGGGTGCGAAGTTGTGATGCGATGAAGATGCA